>NC_043002.1:80090537-80133037 GCF_006345805.1 Octopus sinensis | reverse complement strand
TGTATACGCATACACCTTATATATATATATATGTAATATATATATATATATATATTATATATATATGTGTGGTGTGTGTGTGTGGTGTGTGTGTATACCTTTATATACATGTATATTAAACTATATCTAAGTATCGCACTATCTATTTACCCATCTATCAATCTATTCTCTCCATCTTCATATATATATGTGTATATATATATAAATATATAATATATATTAATACATAAATTGTGCGTACGAATGTATGTATATATATATATACATATATAAAGAAATACATATATATACACCCCCACCCTCATATATACATACACATACCGCACAGATTCCTATATATATATATATATATATATATATATATACACACACATACACACCAGTGTCGTTGTGCTGTAGGGCATCTCACTTTATTCATTCTGATTACTCCCTTATTTTGTGTCCTCCATAATGTTTGATGTTCGCTCAAGGTGAATATCATCATTTCTCTCGATTTATCAATTTGCCTCCATTTGTGTACTCCCCCACCACGTATCCATAGTCTTCTAGTCAAAACATATCTTCTCACCTGTCTCAACCTCTCACGTTGTCTCCCTTCCTCCCTCTCTTTCTTTCTCTCTCTCTCTCTTTCTCTTTTTCTAGCCCTCTCTCTATCTATCTATCTATCTATCTGTCTCGCGTCCCACCCCTTCACTCTCTTCGTCTCGCTCGCTCATTCGCTTTTGCCCTCTCATCGTATCCTTGCTTGTCCGTTCATCCTCATGCAAATGCATATGTGTGTATATATGACTGAAATGCATTGCAGAAAAACTGAATAACAGAATACATAGACGCATACATACACACACTCTTATATATATATATATATGTGTGTGTGTGGTGTGTTTGTGTGTGTGTGTGTGTGTGTGTGTGTATAGATGTGGAGGGGCAATGGCCCAGTGGTTAGGTCAGCGGACTCGCGATTGTAGGATCGCGGTTTCGATTACCAGACTAGGCGTTGTGAGTGTTTATTGAGCGAAAACACCTAAACTTCCACAAGGCTCCGGCAAGGGGGGGATCCTGCTGTACTCTTTCGTCACAACTTTCTCTCACTCGTTCTTCTCTTGTCCTGCTAAAACAATGCGAAGCGCATTGTGACCAGCGATGTGTAGCAACATCTGACACCCTGGTCAGTCACAGTGATATGTATATATATATATATATATATATATATACACGTGAGGACACATTACTTAGTGATTTGGGCATTGCATTCACAACTGTGAAATGGAGGCTTCAATTCCTATACCGTGTGGTGCGTTGTGCTCTTCATTAAAACTCCTTAAGTCTACGATCACTTCGACACCTGACGAGTTGTTAAACATAGACGTCAAATCGCCATTCCCACGAAGACTGTGTTCTTAATTTTGTAAGTAACACAAGTTTTAATCTTCGGACTTTTTAAATATGCTAAGCCACTGTTGCATTGGAAATCTGCAATAACTACCATCTCGGCTAACCTTGGAGCCCTAGTAATCCGTTACAGCACTTACCGTTAATCGTTTAGACCACCTGTGAACTAAACTCCCATACTTTGCATATATATATATATATATATATATAAGTAAATAATATTAGCTAGTTATTCGACGGAAGTCCATCAACGCTTTGGGCCGCATTCGAGTGGCTGATAAAGCAAAAGACACAGGAAAAAAACATTCCTCATTGACTCTATCTTCGCGTCGAAAATGTAGACAAATATGCTTTCTTTCTTGTAAGATTAAAGAATCTATTTTAAATCGACTGGAATTCCGAAAGGTCATTTAGTGTTAAGCTATCACGAATCCGGTTTGCAGTAAGTTCAGGGTTCCGTTTCTATTGTTAGCTTTCCTCATTTTATTGGTCCAGTGTCGTTTTAACCCTTTATTTTGTAAACTGTTATTCATAGCTGAAGTGACATCCAAGATCCCTCATTTATAAGAGCATCAATATTTTATTTTAGCTGTTGTTTGACTATCGAGACAATACGTAGCTATGTTCTCTACTCTTTTTCGGTTTTATACCATATGTGTAAGGCGGCAAGTTGGCAGATCGTTAGCACGCTGGACGAAATGCTTAGCGGTATTTCGCCCGTCGCTACATTCTGAGTTCAAATTCCGCCAAGGTTGACTTTGCCTTTCATCCTTTCGGGATCGATGAATTAAGTACCAGTTACGCACTGGGATCGATGTAATCGACTCATACCCTCCCTCTTGTGCCTATAGTAGAAAGGTTCCATACCATACGTGTCTTCCTATGTATATGCATGTATATGGTTATCAATTTCATTAAACTACATATAGCTTGGCTCTCCGTCGGTTACGACGACGAATGTTCCAGTTGATCTGATATCTATGGAAGACCCTACTCACGAAATTAGCGCGGAAATGGCTGAGCACTCCACAGACACGTGTACCCTTAACGTAGTCCTCAGGCAAATTGAACCTCACACAGCGAATGTGATAAAGCTGGCCCTTCTAATAGCAAGTATAACTCAGTTTTTGCCAGCTAAGTGAACTGGAGCAATGTGAAATGAATTGCCTTGCGTAAGGACACAACGTGTCGTCGAAAATCAACTCAGAACCTTATGATCGTGATCTGAATACCGTAGCCACTAAGCTACGTGTATATAAGACTGCTTATATAAAATAGGTACTTTACAAAATTGTATCCAAGAACCGTAACTTAACGCATTCTTTTACACTGGTGTTCACAAATACTGTCACAAACACACATAGGCATATTTTTTTAATTCTTTTATCCTTTTATTTGTTTCAGTCAATTGACTGCGGCCATGCTGGAGCACCGCCTTTTTAGTGGAGCAAATCGACCCCAGGACTTATTATTTTGCAAACTTAGTACTTATTCTATCGTTCTCTTTTTGCCGAACTGCTAGGCTACGAGGGCGTAAACACACCAACATCAGTTGTCAGGTGATACTGGGGAGGGGGCAAACACAAACACACACATACACACACATTTATATATGTATGTATGTATATATGACGGGCTTCTTTTACCACCCACCTTAATTTAGCGGCTCGGCAAATGATACCGGTAGAATAAGAACTAGACTTCTCAAGAATAAGTACTGGGGTCGATTTCTTCGACTAAAAACCCTTTAAAGTGGTGCTCCAGAATGGCCGCATTGAAATGACTTAAACAAGTAAAAGAATTAAAAGACAAAAATATATAGATTTAGGCAGATGTTTCTTATGTTTTGACGAAGGTATGTACATACACGTTCACGCCCTCCCCATAAAGATATGTATATGCTCGACATAAAGGTTGCAATAACTGCGCATAACCATTATCAACAAGATCAACAAGATCACGTGATTTATATATACACAGGACGTTTCCTTCACAGTTCTTAGTAACCAAATCCGCTCACAATCCGAGATTATAGCAGCAGACCCCTGTTCAAAGACTGTTTAACCCGAGGCTAGCTTCAGCAGAAGGTTCTGCGCCTCGAGATCGACCTCAAAGCTACATATTTTTAAAGAAACGATCCAGCTAAGTTTGCCTCTCTCTCTCTTTCTTTCTTTCTCTTCTCTTTCTCTCTCTCTCTCTCTCTCTCTCTCTCCTTCTCTCATTCTCTGTCTTACTCTGTTACATATACATTTTCTCTGTCTGTGTGTGTATGTCTCACATTCTCTCTCTCAAACATTCTCTCTCTCAAACATTCTCTCTCACTCTCTCTCTCACTCTCACTCTCTCACACATAAATGCATACAAACACGCATATATATAATATACTTGACACATAGGCTGCGATAAAAGTGCATAGCCATTATGACTGTTTAAAAGGATCAGCAGGACCACGTGATTTATTCATCTATTTATTTTACGGAAAACCAGTGTTCGTTGAACAGCCACCCTAAAGCGATGATTCGCGAAACTGCTGCTTATTTCCGGTTTCCTGTGGTGCTGGGCGTATGACACAGACATTTAGCGTTGGAATGGCAAAATAATAAATTCCTAATTTAATTTCCTAGACTGGTCAGTTATTTAATATCCTGCTGAGTACACCAAGGAAAATAGTACGAAGTAACCCTTTGATAAAAGAATATTATGCATTGCCTGAAGCGTAATTCGAACTCACGGACTATCCGGGCAAAAAACTAAAAGCAAAAATAATCTAGCACCCATTCCATTAACGGATAATATCTGACCATTTGCCCTTAAAACTTGAGAACTTTGTTTGATCATACAACGTATCACTATAAGGAGAGCATATGAATGAAGTAAATTTGTAAATGTATCTGGTTGATACATGCCCTTATCTATTTGCATGTGTGGTTAAGAAGGCCCCTACGCAACCACAAATTTCTTTATGGGATGTTACAATACGTTGATATACTTGTTGTAGTTATTGGACAACGACCTTTCTAGGGTAGCTCCTTCAAGAGTTTAGTCTTTTATTTTAAAGTCAGGTCCTTCTCTTTTTTTCTTTATGGAGTCTTTTGTCGAACTGCTAATTTACGGGGACAAAAAAAACAGCAGAAACTATGAGCGATGTTGGGACATACAAATTGATATGCTCACACAAAGACAGACATAGATGAATGAACGTGTATCTATTAATGTAAGTATCTATTCTATGTATGTATGTATGTATGTATGTATGTATGTATGTATGTATTATTTTATGTATATGTGTGTGTATGAGCGCGGGGGCGGGTGTGATCGAGCCGTAAACTACGTAGTTGCGAAGCGAACGTCGTACCTACTCATTCTCTGGTTGACCCATACATGGCGAATATATTTTAGTAAATGAAAACTGTGCAAGTTTTTTCATATATACATAATTACAATATAATATATATGAATATATATATATATATATCTATATGTATGTTATGTATGTTATGTATGTATGTTTGTATAATTATCTACGCTAGGCACAAGGCCTAAAGTTTTGGGATAAGGGGCCAGTCGATTAGATCGACCCCGGTGCGCAACTGGTGCTTAATTTATCGACCCCTAAATGATGAAAGACAAAGTCGACCTTGGCGGAATTTGAACTCAGAACGTAGCGGCAGAGGTAATACCTATTTCTTTACAACCCACAGGGGGCTAAACACAGAGGAGACAAACAAGGACGGACAAACGGATTAAGTCAATTATATCGACCCCCAGTGTGTAACTGGTACTTATTTAATCGACCCCGAAAGTATGAAAGGCAAAGTCGACCTCGGCGGAATTTGAACTCAGAACGTAACGGCAGACGAAATACCGCTAAGCATTTCGTCCAGCGTGCTAATGCTTATGTCAGCTCACCACCTTAATATATATATATATGTACAAGTGAATACAACATTCAACCACCTGGTTGATTAAAATGCAGCATATGGATTTCAGACTGTATTTCATTAGAACAGAAGTCTATTCATTATATTTCATTTATAGATGCTGTCGATAGGCTTGTAACTTCAGTATTTGTCCTGAGACAACATCTCTCATGGACTTGCGGTGTTGATCGCTCTGTATTCTCCTGCTCAGCGAGAAACATCAATCATAACGCCGTCATATGACGTTTTACTGCCTTATTAATAAGAAACATAAATTGTGGTAGAGGAATTTTATATATACATGCGTACGTACACGCACACACACACACACGTACACACATATACTTTTTTACTCTTTTATTCTTTTACTTGCTTCATTCATTTGACTGTGCTCATGCTGGAGCACCGCCCTATCGGTTTCTTTTGCCGAACAGCTAGTTTCCGTCTATCAAATCCACTCACAAGGATTTGGTCGGCCCGAGGCTATAGTAGAAGACATTTGCCCAAGGTGGTTCGTAAGCAAGCTACTTACCACACAGGAAACTCCTACACCTTTATATATATATATATATATATATGACCAAACAGGGGTATTTATTCTTTATATATATATATATATATATATATATATATATGTAGGTCCCGGGTTGATTCGGGGTTAACCACATTAAATAGGTACTCAATACATAGCAGAGTAAAATTAATTTATTAATAGAAGGAGCTTCTACAGGACTAGAACTGTTTCATTCAAGAGAAATCTTCAGGAAGCTAGTTAACAAGAATTGTATTGGCATTTATACATTTAGGCAGGTTTAAAGGGTTGTGGTGGGGGACTTTTTGGGGGTAGGCATAGCGCAAAAATATCATACTTGGGGGAGTGGTCAAGGAGTCAGTGGTAAATTAGAATAAAGAATAATAAAAGAATAAATATATATAGAAGAATAGAGTTTTAGGTAAATAAGGAGATTCTCACTTATACCTATACACATATGTATACATAGATACACACACACACACATATACACCACACTACTACATACATACACACACACCTATATATATACACATATATATACATACATATATCTACATATATATATATATATATATATACACTATATATGCAATATACTACACCCACACACATGTATATATACACACACGACCCACACATACATATACACACAAACAAATATATACATACACACACATACACATACACACATACACACACAATCCACATACACACATGCACACACAACACACAAGTCCCTATATACACATATATACATATACACACATATATATATATATACATATATATATTACATATGTGTACCTATACATACCTACACATACACACCTATACATACCAAATACAAACCCATTCCCTAATTTTAATTTTATTATCTCAGTTATTACTTTTGTTATCTTTGACCGCTGGTCACAAGCATCTTGGCTACGACGCAGTCCATTTATCTTTCTCTTGAACACAAGCACTCACTCACGCACGCACACTCATTAGCACACACACTCACTCATTCGTACACTCATACACATACACGCACGCACGCGTTATATTCATACATACATACATCTACATACATCCACTATATACACATACGTACGCGTACCTACAGATTCATGTATACACTCTTAGAAGACTAGTCTATACATATACACCAATAAATATATACACACATACATATACACCTACATACAAATACATATATATATATATATATATAATATATATATATATATATTATATAATATACGTATATATACATACATACATAACACCCATACATACATACATATATACACACACACACCCACACGTATACATATACATACATATACGCGCATGCATACACATACATATACATACACATACACATATACATATACATATATACATATATATATATATATACACATACATACATATACATACATACATATACATATATACACACACACATACATCACACATATACACATACACGCACATACACATATACATGCGTACCCATACACACCACAACGCGCGCATCCATCTATACACATAAGTACACATATGCGTAAAAGTATACATATATCTATCTTACACACATACCCACGCGCCTTCTTATGTTTCATACTTACATCATACTCAAAAAATAAATAATAAAATATATATACGTGCAGTTATTCATACATGCATACTCAAAAAATAATAATAAATATTAAGTATATAACGTGCAGTTACTATTATACAGACGGATACATACATATAAACTTACACACAATATATATATATATATATATATATATACATACTTATACATATGTACATATACATACACACATACATAAATCTACGTACCTACATATACATAAACACACATATGTATATGTAGATGTGTATATAGGGATTGTGTGTTGTGTGTGCAGGTGTGTATGGATATGTGTGTGTATGTGTATGTGTATGTGTGTGTATGTATATATATTTTTGTGTGTATATGTATGTGTGGTCGTGTGTGTATATATACATGTGTGTGTGTATATGTATATGCATATATATGTGTATATATATATATATAAATATATGTAGATATATGTATGTATATATATGTGTATATATATATGTGTGTGTGTGTGTATGTATGTGTGTATGTATATGTGTGTGTGTGTATATATGTATACATATGTGTATAGGTATAAGTGAGAATCTACTTATTTACCTAAAACTCTATTCTTCTATATATTTTTTTATTCTTTTATTTATTCTTTTATCTAATTTACCACTGACTCCATGACCACTCCCCCAAGTATGATATTTTTGCGCTATGCCTACCCCCAAAAAGTCCCCCCCACCACCCCTTTAAACCTGCCTAAATGTATAAATGCCAATACAATTCTTGTTAACTAGCTTCCTGAAGATTTCTCTTGAATGAAACAGTTCTAGTCCTGTAGAAGCTCCTTCTATATAATAAATATATATATATATATATAAAGAATATATACCCCTTTTGGTCATGAATGGCCATGAGATTGCACCTACAATGTTCCCCTCCGAGGCAAGATTGTTTATGGAAGACCAGCAGTCGCCTTTGCATACCAACATGCTCTCTCCATGCCACCAATCACCAATCTTATCCAAGAGTAAGGCCAATATAGATCAGCACCAGCGACGTTGCAACTCATTTCTACAGCTGAATGAACTGGAGCAACATGAAATAAAGTGTGATTCTCAAGAAACACAACACACAGTCCGGTCCGAATATCGAACTCACTACATAATGACTGTGAGCCCGACGCTGTAATTACTGAGCCATGTACCTTCACTTGTATATGTATACACCTGGAAATAATAAGTGTGTGTGTTTGTTATTCGAATTTAGCGCAATTTCTCTGACTTTCGTTCTACACTGAGGTGTATGAAAGAAGTAAATAGATATAGCAACTTGTCTAATTATCACGCTGTGTCTGAGACCGCGCTTGGTTCTATGACACATACTTCCTGTTCTAAAGTAATCTAAATTAAAATCTTCCATCAACATTTCATGTTAATTTGATCCAAACGCCAGCTTAATAATGGCAATTTTATTTTACAATATTCTTCGTTATTTTAAGAATTAATTGAAAAAAAGTTAGCATATCTCAACAGAGATATGGTAACAAAAGGGTTAATAATTTGTGAATACCTGTCAAAATAACACAACGAATAAGCTCTCTAGCTGCTTATTCACTCGTATAGAAAAAGAAAAACCGCCATATTCTCTCGAATTATGCTCTATAGTCGTAATGAATTAAAGGTTGGTGAAAGATGTAGTCCTTGACATATAAGACGGGATGTTTATGGTTGGGATTTTTTATTATTGTTTTGCTAGCTTATGGTTGTCATTAAAATAAACATTATCAAGAGAAACAACATCAATGTGCAAATTTTGTTGAATCTTTGTAAATTAAGGCACGTTTTATTACATGACATGCAATTGTTCTTTATATCCTTGCAAAAGGAGATAAAAGGATATTGACGCTAATTCAAAATTGTTTGAAGAAATGTAGTGCGTATAATTCTTTTTATTATAGGCACAACGCCTGACATTTTGCAGGAGGGGCCTATGGATTACATCGACTGCAGTGCGCTCAACTGGTATTATATTATCGACGGAAGTTGAACTCAGAAAAGCCACTAAGCGTTTCGGCTGGCTTTATCTCCTAACAATACTGCCATCTCGCCACTTTCGTAATGTTGTTTTTAAATGAAGTACAAGGCAGGATTTTTAGGGAAGAGAGATAATAGATTACAGCGACCCAATACCCTTTTTGGTACATTATTTTATCGATGCCCTAAAGGATGAAAGAGAAATTTGGCTTTGGCGGGATTCAATCTAAGGTGTAGATTATTTTATAAAACACTTATAACAGGTATTTCATTTTTGGATTTGGTTTGCAAGATTCTTTATATGAGTTCGTGTGATGAAGACTATCGAAAAGGTTGCAAGACGCAACTAAAATTTTAGGAAAATAAAAGTAAGAAATAAGTGGAAATTTTACCGGTGAGTGTGTTAAATTATAAGGCACAAAAAGAAAATTAATCTCCCCAGACACAACTTATAAAAGGTTTTTGTGTAAAAGCATATTATATGTTACAAAGAAATTAACGAGTTTACATTTAATTCTAAAATGCTGCCGTATTAGGAGAGATGATAGAATCGAATGCTTAACCTTTCGGAGATCATATATTATATTGCAGGACTATAAACAGAATATTATTAGGAATACGTGTTGCATGTTATTAAATACAAGCAAACGGGAGTTATGTGTATTTTTTATTGTAGACAAGAATTCTTAAAATGAAAGTATTTTATAGAACAACATTTCTGTAAATAATTAGTTTAAATTCTTGAGCAATAAAACCCCTTCATAAATGCACTCACTTTGGTATCAAGAAATTTTGCCCTTTCATAACGATCTCCCTCCTCTGGCTAATTTTCAGTGACTATCTATATCAAATAATTGCAGGTAAAAGAAAAGAATAACTCCAATTTATTATGTATTATATTTGATGTTTTATCTTGGAACGAAGCAAACTCTTCTTATAACAAAGCGTTAAAACTCAATAGTTTTAAACATAAGATTAATTTCATAAATAACAATAACATCAATTCTGAAACACGGGAAAATAGTAAACGTAAAATTTTGACGTACGATCCCCGTTTCATTGATTAGATAAATATTTTTCGAATAAAAAAGCATTGATATTTTGAGATTTTCAATAAGAATATTGCTAAACTAAGCGCTGATATATTGTCCCATAAGGGATAATATTTCAGCTCCTTCTAAGCGAAAAACTACTTGTCGTCATAAATCAGCATTTTTGTTGAGATGTTTTAAGATTTCTAACAGTTCAATGCTGCATAGACCAGTATAATACCATAAAATTCCTCAAACCAATCAAAAAAATTTCTACTGCTTACATATATCATACTTTCAACACTTGTTTATTTCGTATATAAATATCAGATCTTTTGTCTTATTTCTATTAGCACTTGAGGAAATCTTATCACTATTATCACTTGAGATCTTGAAAAAAGGAACCATTCTATCGTGCTGGAAAGAAGGCAGAAGATTGCTTTGTGCAAAAAGGAAGAAAATTCCTGAGCTGTCAACGAATTCGAAATATTCTCGCTCTTTGGTATTGAAGGTAAAAACTCTTTCCTGTATTGACAAAAAGAGTGACCTCGTACGTGATTGAAAACAAATACACGCATGCCTCTATCCAGAAAGGTGAGAGTCCATGCGTCTTCAGACACCTAGATCATATTGGAATTCTGAGACAGATGGTCCAGAAAACCAAAACGCTGAAGACAACTGATATTGATCTAGCTAGATTTGGACAATGCTTACATTATAAGAAAGGCACCTATATCTACATTTTCCTCTTTAAGATATATATATATATATATATATATATATATATATATATATATAATCTTATATAAAATAGACCACTGTGTGTGTATTCACTTTTCACGGGAAAACTGCTGCGCGAATTGCTTCCATACTTGGGATGCATGAATAGTTTGACCTCTGATATATAATAGGGTCTTCAGTTTATTTATGTATTTTTTATTAAAAATAAATAATATTGCTTTATATATGTAATTCACTTCTTTTAAAAGGTTTCTCAATGTCAACTTCCGGTATTAGCATAGCAATGCTGAAGTTTTCCGTTTTCATTTGTAAAACCTCTCACTCTCTGTTTTGATGTTTTCACTTTAAGTTTTAATTCGCTATTTGCAAACGACTACAATAAATTACTGAAAGAAATATTTACTAAGTCCACAAATTTAAATATCTTGTACAAGAGCGTTTATTTATACGATTTTTTCATTCTATATTTATTTCATTCATTGCTTGCAATGTTCTCTCTCCCCCTCTCTTATTCTCTCTCACACAAAAAAATCAGTCACACACGCACACGTGTGTCTTTGTGTGTACGTTTGTGTACATTTATGTACGTGTGTGTGTGTTTATGTGTGTGTGTGTGAGAGAGAGGGAGAGAGGGAGAGAGGGAGAGAGAGTGAGTCAGTCAAGGGGTGTATTGTCATGTATAAGTACATACATAAATACATATGCACATATCTTTTTTATATCTTTGTGTGCGTGTGTGAGTGTGAGACAGAGAGTGATGTCTAAGTGGCATTCACTCTCCCCCCCCTCTCTCTCTCTTCCACACGCACCCATATACACACGCACACGTACAAAATATGACATCACAGACTTGGCTGCACTTATGAATGAACATGAACCTAAACTTCTTCCAGAACAACGGTGTGCATATAACATTTTTCGCTTTTCATTATTATTGTTTATTATTACTATTTTTTGAATTATGAATTCAGAATTGATTTCCCAATTGAAATATAAATTGAATTTAGAATAACAAATTACTATACAACATATTTTGGATTTGTCTTCCAATATATAGGGAACAATTTCAATTCCCGGGCAACGCCGGTTGCTTCTGCAAGTAGATATATATATATATAATATATATATATATTTGCCTTCGAAACGTGGAATAGTTGAAACAGGGACAACTGAAGAAGGGGAATATTCTTTATGTCGTATGTCTCGTTTCTAAGTGTTTTTTCGTTGTTCGAAAAAAGTTCGTTTCTATGTTTTTGTTTTTATGTTTTCGTTTCTCATTGTGTTCAACGCTTTTTTGATATCGTGTACACATATATGCATGTATATATACCTATATATGTAGGTATGTACATATATGCATGTATATATGCATATATGTATATATTATTTATATTATATATATAATATATATATATATATATATATATGTATGTATGTAGGTAGGTATGTATGTATTAATATAAATATATATATTTATAGCGTATGAATATGTATGTATGTATGCATGCATGTATGTCCCAAGGAATTGAAAGTTCGGTCAGGGATGTTTTGCTTTCGTTCTCGAATAACAGACCTACAACAAAACTTTGTTACTCTGAGTAGCAACGGAGTGAACCAGCTACTATTTCCGTGTGTATGCGTATATGTGCGCGTGTGTATGTATGTGTGAATGATCATTTGTATGAGTATATACAATGTGCATATATATATATATATATATGTGTGTGTGTGTGTGTGTGTGTGTGTGTGTATTATATGCCTATATGTATTATGCATTATGTGTGTATATGTGTGCGTGTGTGTCTGTGTAATATGGAGAAACGTCTTTATTTGGGCGGTGTAATACATTAGCATGTTTTTATTTATATTTGCCTTTATATATATTGTATATTTATAAATATATGCGGGAGTGTTTTTATATCTAATGTCTGTGTGTGTGTATGTGTGTGTATGTGTATGTGTGTGTGTGTGTGTGTGTGTGTGTGTGTGTGTGTGTGTGTGTAGTCATGTGAGCTTCAATGGTTCGGATTGGAAGCTAGGAGAAATCTCCCGCGATACGTTTGCCCTCGGGTAATTAACGTAAGGGCTGCAGCTAACCAACTTTTAATTAAATGACAAGATGTTTGACCTCTCCTGGGTCAACATTACAAAAGCTATCAGCGATAAAACTGGCCATTGACGTCTATTTTCGGTTTTAACACTGTATATGTTGGAGTTGGTGAGACACAGAAAAAAAAAAAAATAACGGAAGTGTGAGGGAGAGTGTAAGTAGGTTGTGTAAAAGGGTTTACAGAGAGAATTATATATATTATATATATATATATATATATACTATATATATATATACATATATATATATATATAATATATATATATATATATATATATATATATAATATATATATATATATATATATATATATATATATATATATATAGGATGAAGAGAGGGAGTAAAGGAGTAAGAGAGAAAGGAGGGTGCTGTGAAAGACAAAGAGAGAAAGGAAGTGTTTTAGAGAGTGTTAGAGAGTGTGGGACTGGAAGTTCTAGCATGTCTGACAAATGGAATTAGGCAAGAAATGTAGGGAAGGATATGAAAAAGAATAAAGAATAAGATATATGGCATAAAAGATCCAGTTGAACAATTGGAGAAATAGCCAAATACAGAGGAAGAGAGTGGGATAGAGAAAGAAAAAGAGATAAATAGAGAGAGGTAATGAGAGAAGAAGAGAGAGAAAAGCAGTCTGAGAGACAGGCTTTGAAGGAGTTAGGACGGGAGAAGAGGTCAAGCAGTCAGTTCGAGGATAGAAGAAGAAGAGGAAGGCGAAGAGATTGGGAAAATTGTAAGAATCAGTGAGATTGTTATGGGAAGGGTTGACGATGTAAGTTAGGGTAAGAGAGGAAGATGTGGGAGTTGAGGTAAGAAGAGGGAAAAAATATGGGGGCAGTATAGGGGAAAAGAACAAGGTTACTGGGTCAGACAAGAATAGTGTACAAGAAACTGGCACTGAGATCCAGGGCTGGGAGAGAGAGAGAGAGTGAGAGAGAGAGAGAGAGAGAGGGAAAGAGAGAGAGAGGGGGGAGAGAGAATAAAAGAAATGAGAGTTTTATTATCTTATTCTGGAGAGAAATGAGAAAATAAGGAGAGAATAAATGTGTTGGAGAGTATGCAGTCAAAAGGGAGACAAACATAGAGAGAGCGACACACTGACAGAGGAAGAGAAAGGTTGACTGAAAGAGAGGAAGAAGGAAAGAGAGAAAAAGCGAGAGACAGTGCGTGAAAGAATTGAACCAAGAGAGTGGTAGGCGATGCTCCAGTATGGCTGCAGTCTAATGACTAAAAATTAAATGATAAAAGATACATATATATATGTATATATGTATGTATGTATGTATGTATGTATGTATGTGTATATCTACCTTTCTATCTATCTGTCTACACACACACACACATATATTTAAGTACATGCAAACACGTACACACACAATATATATATTCTTTTCCACTATAAGCACAAGGCCTGGATTTTGTGGGGAGCAGGACAGTCGATTTCATTGATGCCAGTACTCAACTGGTATTTGATTTATCGACCCCGAAAGGATGAAAGGCAAAGTCGCCCTTGGCGGAACTTGAACTCAGAACATAAAAGACGGGCGAAATACCGCTAAGCATTTTCTACGACGCGCTAACGATTTTGCCGGCTCTCCGCCTTACAAGCAATATAATATAATATATGTTAGATCCTCTACATGGAATGAAACAACTGGGCGCAGTTGTTTTGATGGTAGACGATCAGATACACACACACACTCACAAAAACACACAGGCTCACGCGCACGCACACACACACACCTACACTCACGCACACAATATAATATAATATAATATATATGTAAGATCCCCTACATGAAATGGGACGAGTCGGCGCAGATGTTTTGATAATGGATGATTTGGCGTTGACGGCAGACACACTCATATGTGTATGTGCAGATACACACATGCTCACACAAACGCATCCCACACACCAATACTCACACCTACGGTATTATTATTATTATTATTATTATTATTATTATATTATTATTATTATTATTATTATTATTATTATTATTCGGTAGTTTTATTTTTATAGCGTGCTTTCACTTCACTACCGAGCACAGCTCTGTGTGCCTTGGGTATGTGCTGTGATTTGTTGTGATGCTCTGATGGTTATTGTATGGAAAGTGTTCTGCGTAGGATGTGTGCAGTGCCTAGTAGTGCAATTTTCTGTATGTTATATGTGTTTGTAAGTCCTGGTGTTTTTGTTATGTATTTGTCTGAATATTTTTTTATCATGCCTAATGCACCTACTATGATAGGAATTGTTTCTGTTTTCAGATTCCACATTCTAGTTACCTCTATTTCCAGGTCTTTGTATTTTGAGAGTTTCTCCATTTCTTTTAGAGACACGTTGTCATTATTATTATTATTATTATTATTATTATTATTATTATTATTGACTGATATGTCTGTATCAGTCAGGTGGGACAATGCAAATAAGATCGGATGATCAAATATACTGGACGACAACTTACGTCAGAATTAAAAAGCCAAATAGTAAGCATTACCATACTGGGGAGAGGCGAAACTCTCCTCTGTTCGTAATATTAAAATGGCTAATGTATGCATGTACAATACGCACATCTCTCTCTCTATCCCCCTCTCTCCTTCTCTCTCTCTCTACATACATACATATATACATGCATACATATATAATTATATTATGTGTAAACAGAATTAGCGGTTATAATAACCTACTAAGGGATAAAATATCCGTATGTACTCTCGGTATCCGTTACCAATGTTATCGCCGGGCATTGGTGTGCAGGCACACTATTGCACGTAGAGTGCAGGTAGCAGGATAAACAAGAGCTTATCAGGAATCAAATACAAATAATCAGAAAATGGAGAAAACCTCAGATAAACAAACACACAATCTTACGGCCGTTTCCGCATCCTATTTCTTATGTCACCTATTTCTTATGCCATGCTTTGTATAAAAAAATAAGCTATAAATATGGTCCAATCGATGTGTTTGTTAAACTGAGGGTTTTTTTTCCATTTTGTAGCTATATATATATATATATATATATACATACATATAACTGTATAATAATATATCAGAATAATATATTATTCTGCGATTTGAAGCGACAATTTTAAATACGAACAAATGACTGAAAATGTTGAGTTAACCCCAGCCAGTATTGAACCCACAAGTCAACGCTAAGACGTCTCCTTGCGCATTCGATTGGGCCAAACGCTCACATATTAATTTCAACTAAATGGCCGTGTCATGAAAAGTTTGCTCTGCAACCATATAGTTCCCGTTTCATTCCAACTGCTTGGTTCCTTGAGCAAATGCCTCCTACTATAGTCCTGAGCCGACCAGAGACTTGTGAGTGGATTTGGTAATCGGAAACGGTAAGAAGCTTGTTAGATACAGAGGGACGGACGAAATAACACGAAGCATTTTGTCCGGGGTTCTAACGATTCTGCCAGCTCGGCGCCTTAACATGCTGTATATATAAAATCTGTGATATACACATATTTACTCATTTTCACGTTTGTGATGTCTATTTGAATTTGTAAAAATACACACACACAGCGCTAATACGTTATGTGTGTTTGTAGAAAATAATTAGAGTACGCAATACATAGTGGAGAGAGAAATAACTATAAAATGATACACTTATCGATATGTATCGTAATTACACATATCATTTAACTTGTAATTAGCAGACTAAAGGCAGTGAGCTGTCAATCATTTAAGTAGCTGGCAAGAAGCTTCGCGACATTTCAACCATCTCTACTTTTGGAATTCAAATTCCGCTGAGGTTGACTAAGTCTTTCCTCCATTCGGGATCGATGAAATAAATACCAGTTGAACACTGGGAGTCGATGTAGCAGATATACCCTCAACACTTAATATTGCTGGTCTGCTACCAAAATTTGAGATCATAATATTTAGGGCAGTGGAATTGTGTAGGCGATGCTGTGAGAGCTTCTGTGTTACACACACACACACACACACACACACACAAACACAAACACACGCACACATGCATGCATTATTATACTTTTTACTGTGCGGAATAAGAGAGGGCGCTTGGATGCCTAATACTTGCTACTTTCATATAGTCCACTCATTTCCACGGTTGTGATGCCTACTTGTAAAAATACACACACACACACACACACACACACACACAGACAAACACACACACACACACATACACACACATACATTTCAGAATAAAGCATTGAACTTTAGTACATATATCGTTGCTATTATGCAAAAGTGTCGTTAGTCCAAAACGTTGTATTTTTCAGAAAACGAAAAAAATAGTTTCACTATTGCATTTCCCTTTAAATTAGCATCAGTTTCAGCTTAACAATAATGTTTCGTTGGGTGCATAAAATCATATCTCCGTGCATGTACGATATTTTCAGTCAAAATACAATTTTTAAGAATGCTAAAACGTTGTCCAGCTCTTTGACAATTTTTATATCTTAACATCTGAAGCATCTGTAGATACGATATTTTGACCAAAATGGCCGGCTATTGCAAAAAAAATTAAATATTGAAAAAGAACGCATTTGGCCAAATTTAGACATACGGCAGTTTAAAATAATAGCAACTATATATATATATATAATATATATATATATATATATATATATAAAAGGCTTCTTTCTTTTTCTGTCTACCAAATCCACTCAAGGCTTTGTTGGACCCGAGGCTTGAGTGGATTTGGTAGACGGAGTGGGACTGAACCCGGAATCATGTGGTTCTGAACACAACCTTCTTAACAAAGTTATGTCTGCACCTATATATGTGTGTGTGTGTGTCTGTGTGTGCGCGTGTGTGTGCGTGTGTCAGTTTTCTGTGTATGTCTATTTATGGTCTAGCGCCCGAAACAATAGTTATCCTTTATCCACAGAAAATAATAATAATAATAATAATAATAATATAATAATAAAATAATAATAATAATAATAATAATAATAACAATAATAATAATAATATAATAATAATAATAATAATAATAATAATAATAATAATAATAGTTTCTATTAAAGGCACAAGACCTGAAATTTGGTAGGAGGGGACTAATCGATTACATCAACCCCAGCACTTCACTGGTACTTAATTTATCAACCCCGAAAGGATTACAGGAACAGTTGACCGCGGCGGATTACAGGAACAGTTGACCACGCCGGTCGAAATGCATAGCCGTCTTTCGTCTGCCGTTACGTTCTGATTTCAAATTCCGCCGAGGTCGACTTTACATTTCATCCTTTCGGGGTCAATAAATTAAGTACCAGTTACGCACTGGGGTCCATATAATCGACTTAATCCGTTTGTCTGTCCTTGTTTGTCCTCTCTGTTTAGCCGCTTGTGGGTAGTAAAGAAATAGGTATTTCTTCTGCCGTTACGTTCTGAGTTCAAATTGCGGTGAGGTCGACTTTGCCTTTCATCCTTTCGTGGTCGATAAATTAGGTACCAGTTACGCACTGATGTCGATGAAATAAGTACCAGTTTTGCACTGGGGTCAATGTAATTGACTTAATCCGTTTGTCTGTGCTTATTTGTCCCCTCTATGTTTAGCCCCTTGTGGGCAATGAAGAAATAAGTGCCATTTGCGTAGTGGGGACGATCTAATCGCCTGGCCCTCTCCCCCAAAATTTCGGGCCTTGTGCCTAGAGTAGAAGAGAATAATAGTAATCCTTTCTACTGTAGGCACAAGGCCAGAAATTTCAGGGAAAGGGAACTAATTGATTACATAGACCTCAGTGTATCACTTGTACTTAATCTATTGACCCCGAAAGATGTGACATTGGTGCCGAAAGGATGAAACATCGACTCCGAATGTATGAAATATCGAACATGAAAGGATGAAATATCGACCTCGAAAGGATGAATATCGACCCCGAGAGGGTCAACAGCACATTGCCTTTACCCAAATTGCAAATTATTCCATGAGATTGATTATTGATTCCGTCTTGAAATTAATTCTCTTTTGGAGTTGGTTGTAAATGCTGCTAGGTGTTTGATTACGTTCTTTCGAAGTTAGTACAATTTCAGTAGATGAAAAGTTTTCCAGTATTTAGTATATCTTTCTTCATCTGTTTTATACATCTTTTACGCATCCGTCTATTAATCTGCTTATATACATAGACATGTATATGTTTGCACGTATACGTGTAGATATTTTCACACAAAAGGCTACACACACAGATACACACACTACACACACACACACGCACCCATGCACGCACACACGTATAGATAGATACATACATACATAAATACATGTATACATTCACACATATACATACATGCAAACATACACACGCATACATACACGCATACATACATAGAAACGCACAGATACACACATACATACACACACATACACACACATACACACACTCATATATTTAGAGAGAGAGAGAGAGAGAGAGAGAGAGAGAGAGCGATTAGAAAAGAGAGAGAAAGAAGGAGAGACAAAGAAAGAAATCGAAGGGAGAGTGAGAATTAAAAAAAAACTAGGAATGGAAAGAATGAGAAGCGAAAGAGTGTAGGAGCGACAATGCTGGAGTAAGACATTAAAAATGGTGAAAGGGACATTGTCACAATGGCTACCGGAAGGGGACAGTGAGCGGCGTGGTTGCCGTTTTCAGGGATTTACCCTGCTGTCCTCATTAATTGTGTTGTTTGTTTGTTTTTATACCGTTGTGAATATTGTTATTTATTTATTTATTTATTGCTTTGTTTATTTTATTTTTTTTTTCGTGTTTTTTGTTGTTCAACATTTCTGTTATTATCATAACGTCTGTTGTCGTCATCGGCGTCGTTGTTGTTTGTGTTCTTGTTGTTGTTGTTGTCGTTGTTATTTCTGTTTTGTGATGAATCTGTGAATACTGTCCTAATGGCGCACGTTGTACTTATTGTATTTCATAATAAAGATTGTAGGAGCTCTCGATGTTGTTATAAACACTGCCTTAGCAGCAGCAGCAGTAGCAGTAGCAGTAGTAGTAGTAGTAGTAGTAGTAGTAGTAGTATAGTAGCAACAGCAGTGGTAGTAGTAGTAGTATAGTAGCAGCAGCAGTGGTAATGGTAGTAGTAACAGTAGTAGTAGTAGTGGTAGTAGTAGTAACAGTTGCAGTAGTAGTAGTAGTAACAGTTGCAGTAGTAGTAGTAGTAGTAGTAGTAGTAGTAGTAGTAGTAGCAGCAGCAGTAGTGGTAGTGGTAGTAATAGTGGTAGTGGTAGTGGTAGTGGCAGTAGTAGCAGCAGCAGTAATAGTAGTAGTAACAGCTACAGCAGCAGTAGTAGTAATAGTAGTAGTAGTAGCAGCAGTAGTGGTAGTTAAAGTGGTAGTAGTAGTAGTAGCAGCAGTAGTAGTGGTAGTAGTGGTAGTAGTGGTAGTAGTGGTGGTGGTGGTAGTAGTAGTAGTAGTAGTAGTAGTAGTAGTAATAGTAGTATTAGTAGTAGTAGTAGTAGTAGTAGTAGTAGTAGTAGTAGTGGTGGCAGTCGTCGCTTATTTTGCTGTTATTGGTCGTTGTCTTGATGGAATTTCCGATAATCAAAGTGCATGGAAATACTTCATGAAACAGACATACGATCTGGAGCCTTCCAGCCGTGACCTTCCTCTATTTCATGGCTACGAATGGCTATTATCATCCAACGAATTTCTTTTCCTTTTTCATTTTTTATAATTTTTATTTTTTATTTTTTTTATGTCTTATTCAAGACGATTGTATGTGTGATCTAAGGTAGATTTACTTCCAATTTCTAGGATATCGAATAATTCCGTATAGGATTTCAGTTCTAGCAGTAGTAGTAGTAGTAGTAGTAGTAGTGGGGGGAGGGTGTCAGGAGAGAGGGGATGTGTTGATGTGGTATTTGTTATGGAAGATAACGCCATGTTGTTGTCATTGCTGTGATTCAGCTACAAATTTTTTTTCTGTCGATCTTTGAAACCTTTCTGGTAATTCCTATTATCCTTCTCTGCTTAACGCGCATACCAGCAACAGCAGAGACAGCAGCAGCAGCAGCAGCAGCAGCAGCAGCAGTAGTAGTAGTAGTAGTAGTAGTAGTAGTAGTAGTAGTAGTAGTAGTAGTATTAGTAGTAGTAGTAGTAGTAGTAGTAGTAGTTGTTGCTCACGGTTTTTTTTTTGATATTGTAATTTTCAGTGGATTCATTTATGGCGTTTGATGGATGTTCACGGCACTGCAAATGTTGTTGTTGTTGTTGTTGTTGTTGTTGATGTTATCCTCGCCGTCGTCATCGTCATCATCGTCGTCATCATCGTCGTCATCGTCGTCGTTGTTCTTGCCAGTATCGTTGTTGCTTATCCCTAGGTCACAAACGATCGAGCAGCAATTTAGATACGACACCAGTGTAACTAGGAGTACATTATAGAACATGGCCTTTTTGCTTATTTTCTTGAAGGGTTTCATTTTTAAAGAAAACATACCTGTTATTTCTAGCCGTTCGAGTAATAGCGTAAAGGGCTCTCTGGTTGTTTCTATTTCATTGCTGTTTCAAATATTATTACTGTAGATGATATTGTCATCCTTGTTACCGGATTCCTTGCTTTGCTATCGTTGATCTTTCCGTTGATGTTGTTGTTGTCTTCAGTGTCGTTGTTAATTCTGAAATAGATACAGACAGATCTTTTCGAGATTCCACTATCCGATCGTTTTAGTCGATACAGCTGACTAATAACGAAAGATTATCTCGTTATTTTGTATTTATTTATTAGCTTTATTGTTGTTGTTCTTCTTCTTGTTTTCCTTGTTGTTGTTATTTTAGGTGTGGTCACTGTTTGCTAGACGCGCGTTTCAACTGGCTGGTGTGCTCCGAAGGATTTTCGGGCCAAAACACACGGATAACTTCCTGAAATCCTTGGACAGCCATTACTGAACTCTACAGGCATGGTAGTGCGGTCGGCTGCACTTGCCCAAGGAGTGCACAGAATGACGAACTGTCTTGTGTGCACTTTCACGGTGCAAATACTTTCTGTCACGTGTAGGACGGATCCAGTTAACGGTGACCCGATCGTAAAGTTGCCCATCACCTTCCTTTGGTCACGAAGTGCAGGGAATTTTTCTCTCTCTGGTAGCTATGTCACAAGGGGTTGTGAGGTAGACGTGATTGAAAGGGCTGCAGACACGTACTTTTCTCATCGGTCAAGCTCTCATCGACCTTTGATGTTTCCCCTGGAAAGGAAAGAGAGGCTGGGTAGGGAGGTACTATCTTCTCGTAAATTTTTTAAAATGTGGGGGAATGTAGCGAGAATGGCTCGAGTAAGTGGACCTACTTTCAGCATGTTCCTGCCGGCTAGAATATAAGTAGGACAGAAGAGCATTAACCAAGGTGCACCTAGTGAGCAGAGTAACTCAGGATCTGTGGGATTTCTTAGTCATCCGTGTAATGCTCCCCAATATTGGGGAATTTCATATCATTGTTGTTGTTGTTTTATTGTTTACATGTGTTTTATATAAACTCACTCTGTCCCTTATTTTTATATCGTCCTTTTTGTCTTGTGGCCAATAAAGAAAGGGTTATTATTATTATTAATATTATTATTATTATTATTATTATTATTGAGTGAGAGAGCAGTGCATGCTATCAAAGTGACACTGGGGTAAAATATACGAGGCCCAATATACCCATCATGGCTACTTGTCATGATGGGTATACTGGTACATGCATCACAATCATATGTGCGCGACACGGTGATCTCATATCAAGATAAACAGCGCATGACCTTGCAGGCGGGGCCCAGTTAGAATTGTCTTCTGGTCGAGTAACCCATCCCGCTCAACAGGTCCCTGAATAAGGGCTGTTTAAGGATGTTGAATGAAACACCCATGTTTCCAAAGGTGAATTATTCAAACCTCTAAGACGTCCTTTCAACACACGGCTATGACGCTCCCCACACTACTTCTGCTCATGATCAGAGATGCACATATCGTCAGCCACTAAGGGACATGCTCAACTGGTTAAGGTCAAACAACTGACAAGCAAATCTGTGGTATTGAGCAGAATATTTGCAGTAGCCCATCTTTTATACCAAGACAAAACAATGTACATGATAATACTTCCAATCAGTTAAGATCAGAAGCCATGAGAGCCACTGCTTGGTACTGCATTATTATTATTATCATTATTATTACTATTATTATGATTATTCAGATGGCAAGCTGGCAGAGTCGATAGCACACCGGGCAAATGCTTAGCGGCATTTCGTCTGCCTTTACGTTCTGGGGTTAAATGCCGCCGAGGTCGACTTTGCCGTTCATCCTTTCGGAGTCGATAAACTAAGTATCAGTGATACACCGGGGTTGATGTATTCGACTTGTCTCCTCCCCCAAATTTCAGGCCTTGTGCCTATAGTAGAAAGGGTTATTATTATTATTATTATTATTATTATTATTATTATTGAGTGAGAGAGCTGTTCATGCCATCAAAGTGACACTGGGGTAAAATATACGAAGCCCAATATACCCATCATGACTACTCGTCTGATAAGGGTACACCAGGCACATGCATCACAACCATATGTGCGCGACATGGTGATCTCATATCAAGATAAACAGCACATGACCTTGCAGGTGGGGCTCAGTTAGAATTTTCTTCAGGTTGAGTAGCCCATCCTGCTCAAAAGGTCCCTGATTAAGGGTTGTTTAAGGATGTTGAAAGAACCACCCATGTTTCCAAAGTGAATTATTCAAACCCCAAAGAATCCCTCTCAACACATGACTATGATGCTCCCTCACTACATCTGCTCGTGATCAGAGATGCACATATCGTCAGCCACTAAGAGACATGCTCAACTGGTTAAAGTCAAACAACTGACAAGCAAACCTGTGGTATTGAGCAGAATATTTGCTGTAGCCCATCTTTTATACCAAGACAAAACAATGTACATGATAACACTTCCAATCAGTCAAGATCAGAAGCCATGAGAGCCACTGCCTGGTACTGCATCAGGGCATTTATTATCATTATTATTATTATTATTATTATTATTATTATTATTATTATTATTATTATTATTAGGGTAATTTGCGTCTAGCAAACAACCGGGCAAGGTTGTTTATGGAAGGCTAGCAGTCGCCCATGCATACCAGCCTCCCCTCTCCACGCCACCAGTGTTATCCAAGGGAAAGACAAAGGTCGATACAGCTTGGCACCTGTGACGTCGCAACTCATTTCTACAGCTGAGTGAACTGGAGCAACGTGAAATAAAGTGTCTTGCTCAAGAACACAACACGCAGCCCGGTCCGGGATTCGAGCTCACAACCTCACGATCGTAAGCTCGACGATTATTATTATTATTATTATTATTATTATTATTATTATTATTATTATTATTATCATCATTATTATTATCATTATTATTATTATTATTATTATTATTATTATTATTATTATTATCATTTGTTATTTGTTCCTATTAACAATTCGCCTGCCAGTTAGCTAACTGGCAGGAGAATTGTTAGCATGCCGGGCAAAATGCTGAGCGGTATTTCGTCCGTCTTCATGTTCTGAGTTCAAATTCCGTCGAGGTTGACTTTGCCTTTCATCCTTTTGGTGCTGGGGGTGGGGGTGCGATGGAATAGACTAGTCCTCTCCCCACAAAATTTCAGGTCTTGTGGCCTATAAAGGAAAGGATTATTATTATTATTATTATTAAGGTGGCGAGCCAGCAGAATCGCTTGTGCGCTGGACAAAAAGCTTAACCGTATTTCACCCGTCGCTAAGTTCTTAGTTTAAATTCTGCCGAGACGGCTTTGCCTTTCATCCTTTCGGGCTCGATAAAATAGGTACCAGTTTGAACATTGGGGTCGGTGTAGTCGACTGATTTCCTCCCTTAGAATTTCTACCTTTGTGCCTAGATTTAAAACCATTATTATTATTATTATTATTATTGTTGTTGATCTTCTTGCTGTCGTTTTTGTATATCAAGAATTCCATTGTCCAATGTTTTCTTCGTTTTTCTGAGATGGTAGATAGTAATTTAAGGGGGATTTGAATACTTTTTCTAATAGAGCTATTTACCATCCAGGAGTGCCCTATTTTTTTAAATATAGGATAGACTGTGTGGTAAGTAGATTGCTTACGAACTACATATTCACAGGTTCAGTCCCACTGCGTAGCACCTTGGGCGAGTGTCTTATACTATAGCCTCGGGCCGACCAAAGTCTTTTGAGAGGATTTGGTAGACGGAAACTGAAAGAAGCCCCTCGTATATATGTATATATATATATATATATATATATATATATATATATATATATATATATATATATATATATATATATATATATATGTATGTATATATGTATGTATGTATGTGTGTGGTGTGTGTGTGTATGTTTGTGTGTCTGTGTTTGTCTCCCGAACAAAGCTTGACAACCGATGCTGGTGTGTTTATGTCCCCGTAACCTAGCGGTTCGGCAAAAGAGACCGATAGAATAAGTACTAGGTTTACAAAGAACAATTGCTGGGGGCGATTTGCTCGACTAAAGGCGGTGTTCCAGCATGGCCACAGTCACATGACTGAAACAAGTAAAAGAGTCCTATTGTAAATCTCATCAAAGTGTATCTCAATGTTGCATTGATGCTTGTGTTGCTGCAACTGTTGTCATTGTTGTGGTTATTGCTGATGTCGTTGTTGTCGATGATGATGATGATGATGATGACGACGACGACGACAACGTTAACGGAACTTACATAGATAACTATATCAAGTATCTTCAGTTCATGATTCGACATAAAACCCTATAAAATCCATACGGTTTCTCGCATCCATTTTCTGACATTCAAACATTGTCCGGTTGTCCGGAAAGTTCGTGCCGATTTCTAAAGGAAAGGAAAAGGTCAATAAATACTTGCCATTACATTTTTAATAACCTAAACGTCTCCATCTTTTATTTAACTTGAAAATACCATCTTCCCAGAATTGAGGTGGTTTCAGGCAAAGAATTCATCAAGGTATCTTTTTACGTCATCCAAGGACCTGAAATTTTTACCATTAAGACTCTTCTGCAGAGACCTGAATAAGCGGAAATCCGAAAGAGCAACATCTGGTGAATATGGAGTGTGGGGTAGCACATCCCAGCCGAGCTGCAGCAATTTTTGTCTGGTTCCCAAAGCATCAAGTGGCGAAAATGAACTTTCTTATCTTCCCTTTTAAACACAGGTTATAGGAACGTAAACCTTCTTCCACGAAAAAATAGCTTGAACTGTGCTCTAAATGAAGATGTAGTCAAATCCTATTTTATGGACTCAACCATGTTCTAAAATAAGTCGAAAGATAAGCTACTACAAATCGGCACGAACTTTCCTGACAACTCAATATCTTACTGCAATGAAAGTGATGAATTGACAGTATCGTTAGAACCTCGGTAGAAGACCTGTTGTAGTCGTCCCGGCTCTCTCACCCTGAGTTCAAATATAACCAACGTCCAGTGTTCCCGGTCTCTCTCGCCCCGGAGTTGGGGAACAAAGTGCCAACACAGAACTCGGTTCGATTCTTTCATTCTGTATGTCTGCCCCGTGCTCTGACAAACTGTCCGTTTGTCTGTCTCTGTCAGTCATTCTCCCTTTCTTTCTCTCTATTTCTCCTCTCTCTCTCTCTCTATCTGTTTGTCTGTCAGTCTGTCAGTCTGTCTGCCTGTCTACCTATCTATCTATCTTTCTGTCTGTCCATCTGTCTATCTAACGAACTATCTATCTGTCTGTCTGTCTGTCTTTCTGTCTATCTCCGTCTGTCTGTCTAACTATCTATCTGTCTGTATATCTATATATCTATCTATCTATCTATCTATCTATCTATCTATCTATCTATCTATCTATCTATCTATCTATCTATCTATCTATCTAACTATCTATCTATCTGTCTATTTATCTGTCTGTCTGTCTATCTATCTAACTATCTATCTATCTATCTGTTTGTCTGTCTGTCTATCTATCTATATATCTATCTATCTATCTATCTGTCTATCAATCAGTTTGTGTGCCTGTCTGTCTGCACGTTTGTTTTCTCTTTAGGAGAACTCGGCTGTGGTCAAACCCGGAGACTGATGGGCTACGTCAGAATTCGGGATGCTTGACCTGCAGCGTTATGTGTAATGGCGGCTTACCTACATCATTAGTAGTTGAGAGCCCAAGGCAGGGCAATGGCAAATGCGTCAGTGAAAAAAACGTAAATTTGAACTTACGCTTCTTATACACCAGAAACTTAATGTTATTTCTTCAGCGCGCTCAAGAAAATTCCGACTAATATCAAATACTCTGACCATCTCTACTTTACAATCAACATTACTATAACAATGTTCGTACCTCAACACAGGACCTAAAGGAAGGATGAAATTCCTTTGAAGGTATCAGATCAAATAATTGATCTCAAACTTGTGTTAAGTTTGAATACGGCAGGTCGAAGATGCATAAAATATCGTTATATCGATGATCGATACGATGGATATAATGGTATTACTCTATACTAGCATTCGAGTATAATACACTTCAAAACTTTTGCTCTTTTATACAGCACTTCTGTATAGATTATTGAAGGCGTGTGGCCTTGTAGTTAGCAGGTTGCACCTGACAAGCGTAAGATTGCAGTTTCGATTCCCGAACCGGGAGGTGTGTTGTGTTCTGGAACAAAACGCTTCATTTAAGGTTATTTAAGGATCACTTCGACATCTTATATATAACATGCCGTTCATCTGTACAAGCAATCGATTTGATCGCAATAAACGAACCAACTGTGCAGGTTACCCAGCAAGAATTTGCAGAACTGTGACCTGTCATTTACGATTGATCCGCTCCATTGGTTTCCAAAAACGAAAGCTCTACTTAGTCGCTGAATACGCTGGAAATAACAGGCCAGTCGCACTGAAACAACACCCGATGGTTTTAGATAATAAAAGATACATTGAGCAGCATAATTAGTCCCTGATATACATGAAAACTGTGGAGGCGCAGTGGTCCAGTGGTTAAAACAGCGGACTCGCGGTCGTAGGATCGCGGTTTTGATTCCCAGATCGAGCGTTGTGAGTATTTATTAAATGGAAACACTTAAAGCTTCACGAGGCTCTGGCAGTGTGGGGTGGCGATCCCTGCTGTACTCTTTCAACACAACTTTCTCTCTCTCATTCTTCCTGCTTCTGATGTACCTGTATTTCAAAGGGCCAGCCTTGTCACATCCTGTGTCACGCTGAATCTCCTCGAGAAATACTTTAAGGGTACACGTGTCTGTGGAGTGCTCAGCCACTTACACGTTAATTTCACGAGCAGGCTGTTCCGGTGATCGGATGAACTGGAACCCTCGTCGTCGTAACCAACGGAGTGCCACGACGACGACATAAAAACGAGAGGATTTCTGCGTAAACTCATTGGACTCTAGATAGTTTCATTTGCCCCAGATATTCTCCAGTCAAACAGAACAATGTTCAGAGATATTCCAGTCGTGACTGTCCAGTCTTTTATTTTTCATGGACTTTACTTTTTTAAAGACTTCTCTCTGTGATTTTCAGGGGTTTAACTCTCCTTTCTAGTAGATTAAATTCCCTAGTGGACGTTTTCCGTTCAGCCGTTTGGTATATTTGCATTGATGGGAGAATGTGGAATGATGTTAACGGTGTCAGAGATGGTGGGGTGGTAGTGGTGGTGATGGTGGTGGTGGTGGCAATTGACGCCGTCGTCGTTTTTGTGATGATGGTGATGATGACGGCGGTGGCGATGGTGATGATGTTGAAAGTACGAGAAAGGTGGTTACGGTAAACATGATAGATGAAGGTCGTGTTAGTGCTAGTATAGTGGTGATGGTAACAGTGGTGGTTGTAGTAGTGGTTGCGATGACGACGACGACGACGACGACGACGATGATGATGATGATGATGATGATTATGCAAATGGTGCTGCTGTTGACGATGAAAATGCTGATGCTGATGATGATGAAAAGTGATGCTGCTGGTAATGATGGTGTTGGTGTTGGTAGTGATAGTGGTGGTATTGGTGGTGGTTGTAGTGTTTGTAGTAGTTGTTGGCAGATGGTGGTGGTGGTGGTGGTGATGCTGATGCTGTAGTGGTTATGGTTATTGTGCAGTTTCTAGTGCTGGGTGGCGGTGGGGATAATAAATATGACAATGATTATCATAATTGTAGTAATGATGTTTATTTGTCGTAGTTGCTGTAGGTGGTGGTGGCAGTGGTGGTGGTGGTGGTGGTGGTGGCAGTAGTGGTGGTGTTGGTGTGTTGGTGGTGGTGGTGGTGGTGGCAGTAGTGGTGTTGTTGGTGTGTTGGTGGTGGTGGTGGTTGTGGTAATGGTGGTGGTGTTGGCGGCGGCGGTGTTGAAGATGATGGTAGTGATGGCGGCGATGGTGAAGACGACAATGTTTGGGGAGGTGTGGGGAGTGTTAGATGCGTTTGTTGTTGTTATTGTTGATAGTGAAGGGGGGCGGGTGACCACATTAATGCTAGTGGTGGTGGTGGTGGTGGTGGTGGTGGTAAAATTAATGGTGGTGTTAGCAGTGCTAGTAGTAGTGGTGGTGGTGATGGCGTTGATGTGATGACGAAGATGGTGGCGATGCTGTTAATGGCGAAGACGATGATGGTTGAGGAGTGGGGATTGTTAGAAGCACGTGTTGTTGTTGTTGTTGTTGTTGTTGGTTGCGGTGGCGGTGACGCCGACAGTGGTAGTGGTGGTGGTTGTGGAGTGAGGGCGGGAGTGGTGATGATGGTGATGGTGGTGGTGGTGGTGGTGGTGGCGGCGGCGGCGTCGATGCTATGATGGTGGTTGGGATTTCAGTGTGTTAGCAATGTCCAGCTGTGTAAGGCAATACAAGAGCCTGTATTAGGCATGCGCACTCCATCCAGTTCTTCATGCTCTCCCATCACCACACCCCCATCCACTACCCAGTCGTCACTAGGGGACGGAAATGATAGGGTGTGAGCAGCTGTGTAACTTCTCCTGCTTGTGTGGCAACAGGGAGGGGCAGAGTGTGTGTGTGGGGAAATGGCCACAGTGGTGGTGGGGGTGGCTAATGAGTGTGTGTGTGTGTGTGTGTGTGTGTGTGTGTGTGTGTGTGTGTGTGTGTGTGTGTAGATTTGTACATGTATGTGTGCGTACGTGTTTGTCCATATGTATGTTTATTTGTGTTTGAGAGAGTCTGCGAACGTATGGATGCGTGTGTATATGTATGTGCGTGTGTGTGCCTGTGTGTGCCTGTGTGTGAGAGTCTGTGTGTGTATATATACATGTAGGTGGGTGTGAGTCTCTGTGTGCATATGTATGTTTGTGCGTGTGCGAGTGTCTGTGTGCGTATATATATTTGTGTGTCTTTCTGTATGTGTTTGTGTTTATGGGTGAGAGTCTGTGTGCGTATGTATGTGTATGTGTATGTGTGTGTGTGGGCGTGTGCGTGTGTATGTGTATGTAAGTGTGACGGGGGAGGGGTGTTATAAGGGAGTTGCAGGGTTTGGGATGGTCGATAATGGAGGCAGTGGTGTTTTTTTTTTCGTTTGTTCCTTTTTTTAAAAATTTTTTTCTTAAATGCTAGAGGTGATGTTTGCGATGGTGGCGTTGTTGATGGACAGGCTGCTGTGGTAGCAATGGTAGCCGCACAGATGTGATGACTGTGAAAGTGAATGGAGTGGTACTGACGGCGGCGGTGGTGTTGGTAGTGGTCGCGGCGGTGGTTGTGGTGGTGATAGTGGTGTTGGTGATAGTTCTGGTGGAGGTTGTGGTGGTGGCGGTACCGGTGGTTATCGTGGTGTGGTGGTGGTGGTGGTGGTAGCGGTCGTCGTCGTCGTCGTTATCATATTCGTCTTCATCTTGGTCGTCGTCATCGTGCTGATAGTTGTAGTAGTGGTACTAGCGCGGTGGTGGTTGTGGTGGTGGTTGTAGTAGTGTAGTGGTGGTGGCAGTGTTGGGTCCTCGTCATCGTCGTGGTAGCATCGGTGGTAGCGGTGTGGTGGTGGTGGTGGTGGCGATGGTGGTGGTGATGGTGGTGGCGGTGGTGGTGGTGATGGTGGTGGTAATAGTGGTTATGGCATTCACGATGAAGGTGATAGTCGTATTGAGGCTAATGGTGGTTGTGGTAATAATGATAATAACGGCAGCGGTGGCGGTGATGATGGTGGTAGTAGTGGACTTGATTTGGTGCTGGTGGCGGCGGTGGTCTTCGTTTTGCAATGAAGATGGTGGTAGTGGTGCTGTTGTTTGTGAAGATGGTGGTGGTTTTCTTCTGATGGCGACGGTCGTTTTCCTGGTGGTTGTAGCGGTGATGTTGATGGCGTTCGTTTTCTTTTTGATGGTGTTAGCAGTGGTTATGGCATCGTTTGAGACGGTGGTAGTGGTAGTAAATTAGGGGGTGGTTATGGTTACGATGGTAGCGGTTTTGGTCGTAGGCGTCGTAATCATGGTGGTGGCATTGATAGTGAAGGTGAGAGCAACATTGCGAATAATAGTGGCGATGGTGGTGGTGGTGGTGGTGGTGGTGGTGGTGGTGGTGGTGGTTGCGTTGGTGGTGTAGGCGGTTGTGGTGGTGGTGGTGGTGGTGATGGTATTAACTGAAGTAGTTTGGGCGGCAGTAGTAGTGGTAGTGATAGTGGAACAGTGCTGAGCAGTTATTTGTAATATTAGAACTGAAGAACTCGCATCGATGACGTTGTGATGGCGATGGTGGTAGGAACCGTAATTTTGTGCGATCAGAGACAAGTACGCCGTGGTAGGACAGAGGTAGAAAGTAGCGATGGTGAAGGAGATGGTGGCGTGATGATGGTGACGGTGGAGATGATAGTGGTAGTGGTAGTGTTAGTGGTAGTAGCGGTGGTGGTGGTGGTGGTGGTAGTTGTGGTGATGATGCTAGCAAACGATGTTAGAAACGGCACTAGTATTGATGGAAACGATAAGTATTGGTGCTCAGTTCAAGTTTGTAGCAAGCAAATAATAGGGGGAATGGTGGTGGTGGAGAAGAGATCGTAGTGCGACGATGGCAAGCAGCGGCGGCGGCGTTGGTGGAGGTGATAGTGGATAATAGAGAAGAAGCTGGGAGTGATGTTAGAAATGGTAACGGTGTCGATGGAAACCTTAGGTCTTGGTGTTGGTGGTAGAGTGGTGGTAGTAGTGATGGATGTGATACAAGAAGTTTATGATGTCGTAGTTGTACTAATGACTGACAAACAACGGAATTGGCAGTCTCTTAAGTTACTGATGGCGCGCGTCAAATTGTATCAGTTTAGTTAATTGCATGCATTCGTATGCATAATTTGGTGTGTGCATAAGTTCCAACGAACGTCAATGTTTACGCGAAGTAGCTGCAGCATCAGATAAAATATCTCGTGGTATTTATTCAGATTCTGAGTTCTGAGTTCAAATTCCGCCGAGATCCACTTTACCTTTCATCCTTTCGAGGTCGATTAAATAAGTACCTATTTCTTTATTACACACAATGGGCTAAACACAGAGGGGACAAACAAGGACAGACATAGGTATTAAGTCGATTACATCGACCCCAGTGCGTAACTGGTACTTAATTTATCGACCCCGAAAGGATGAAAGGCAAAGTCGACCTCGGCGGAATTTGAACTCACAACGTAACGGCAGACGAAATACCTATTTCTTTATTACCCACAAGGGGCTAAACACAGACGGGACAAACAAGGACAGACATAGGTATTAAGTCGATTACATCGACCCCAGTGCGTTACTGGTACTTAATTTATCGACCCCGAAAGGATGAAAGGCAAAGTCGACCTCGGCGGAATTTGAACTCACAACGTAACGTCAGACGAAATACCGCTAAGCATTTCGCCCGGCGTGCTAACGTTTCTGCCAGCTCGCCGCCTTAAGTACCGATTAAATAAGTACCAGTTACGCACTGGGGTCGATATAATCGACTTAATCCGCTTGTCTCTCCTTGTTTGTCTTCTCTGTGTTTAGCCCCTTGTGGGTAGTAAAGAAATAGGTATTTATTCAGATTCTGAGTACCTAGCGCTCAAATCCCGCCGTTTGGGTGGTCAGTAAGAAGTACCAACTCAGAAGAGGATGGATAAATACAAGTGTAAAATGGCCGGAACGAATGTAGGTTTTTGCAGTGCTTGATCCTGTTATTGATGCTCCAAGTTCAAACTCCACCAAGGCTTACTTCAGGGGAAGAATTAATATGTCACCTAGTTTAATAATAACAATATCCGGTTTTCTTTGTCGTTAGCGGGGTTTCACTCTCTTGCTTGGATTGGTACCTAGTGTCCGGTTTTAAGCTCTTTCAGATATATCCTTCACCTCTTCCCATCCCCCTCGGAAACCTGGTAAAGAGTCATGAGTATTTACTTTGTGACCAAGGTCACACACACATACACATATATATATATATGTATATGCATATATATATATATATATATATATATATATATATATATATATATATATATATATATATATATATATAATAAGTATTATGTTTAACAAATAAGTCCTGGGTTCGATTTGTTCGAATAAATACTCCAAGGCGGTGCTCTAGCATGGTTGCAATCAAATGACTGAAACTGAACAAGTAGTAAAAAATTAAAGAATAAAAGATTATATGTATGTATGTATGCATGTATCCATCTATTTATCAATCAATCTATCTATCTATCTATCTATCTATCTATCTATCTATCTATTTATCTATCTATCTAATTATCTCTCTCTCTCTCTCTCTCTCTCTCTCTCTCTGTATAAATATATATATATATATATAAACACATCCGCATATATAAACGCGAGTGTGACGTAAAATGTGTTCCTCTGTATATATGATCATTAATCCCACACCATTCTCTTCCTGCATACGCATGTACGCATGCGTAAATGCGTAAATTTTGTGCTTGTTTGTGAGCGTGTGTTTATGAATGAGTTTCCGGGATTTCTGTGTACAAAATTGTGGACCTCCCCACCAAAAACAAACTAAATACTTTTGTCTTTGTAACTGTCCTCATACATCCATACAGACAAGCGGGCTTCCAAACAGACGTGTGTGTATGTGAGCGCATCAGTGAATGTCAGTGTGTTTGTGTGTGCGTGTATGCGGTGGGGTGTGACTTCGCAAGTGTGCGTGTAAATGTGTGTATGCGTTAATGTGTGGTTATTATACTTAAGTGCATGTGTACGAAATAGGAGAAATTTTCAATTTTTGACAAAACGATCATTTGTGACATAACACACACACACATGTGCATGCATATGTGTCCCCGTATGTATGCTTGTGTTGACTTCGCGTGTGTTAGTGCGTGCGAACGTGCGCATGTACTCGCTTGCATTCATGCATATAACAGTCTTCGCACGATGAATTTAAAGTAGTTTCTGTTGAAATGGACAAAATTTTGTCTGTTAGTTGGCTGGTTTGTCGGTTGGTGAGTTGACTGATGAGTGGATGGGTAGGGGAGGGGGTTGGCGAGATTGCTGGTTGATGAAGTGGTTTGTCTGTCAACCGGTTGGTTATTTGGTTTCTTGGTGCAGAAGCTGGTTTGTTTGTTCTTGTATGAGATGTTGAAGATAAATTCAATCCTTAAACAATCAAACCAGCCATACGTGATCCTATCAATAAGTATCCGGACTGTTGCTATAGTAACGAAGCTAAAGCACGGAGAGTAAAGCCACTAGGCACAGATTGACCAGGAACATTGTTGTGCATGCGCACTAAGTTTTAACGTTCTCTCTCACTTCCGCTGTTTACAACAGTGCTTGGAAGGAAGGTATGTAACGTGTGAACGTCGCATTGACAATGACAGAGAAATTCGAGATGAGAATCTGCATCAAATTTTGCCAAAAGCTTGGCGATACCTGCTGAGAGGACTACGCAAAGTTTTCAAACAGTTTTCATCGTACTCGACACAATCAAGGAGATTTTGTGCAACTGAAATACGGGTGTCTTTTTGATCAACTGAAACCAGTTTTGGCACAAACTCGGCTAAGACGCGTCTCATACCCAATTCTTCACTGATAATAGAATAAACCGAACCGTAACTAATCTGCACATCTTCTGATAACTCACGAATGGTGATTCGACGATTTCCCCTCACAGCTACACGCACATCTGCGATGTTTTTCTCAGTTCAGTTGGTCGCGTAGCTCCCAGAACGTTCGTCAATATCGACATTTTCTCGGCCATCTTGGAGACGTCAGAACCACTCGTACCCTTGTGTGTGGCTCACACACTCCTCTCCATACACTTTCTGCAATATTGCGTGGACCTTTGAGCAGGTGTCGCCATGATAGCTTTCTCTATCATGGTCAATGCGACGATCACAAGCTACACACCTTCCTTCCAAGCACTGCTGTAAACAGCGGAAGTGAGCTCGAATGTTGAAACCTAGTGAGCTCAAATGTTGAAACCTAGTGCACATGCACAGCAGTGGTCAAAGCCAATCTGTACCAAACAGCTTGACACTGCGGACTTTCGCTTCGTTACTATGGCAACAGTACGGATACTTATTGATCAGATCTCGTATACGGTCCAAGTATTGTTTTATACTCAAACTGACCATGTACAAACTCTCACACCTATTTACATTGACATTCGAAAAAAAAAAACAATTATATCATTGAACTCTCAAAACAATGTGAATAAATAACCATTACATTTAACAGAGTTATCTAAATGCAAAGGAGTGAATGATCATTGCTGTTGTTTAGCCGCATACCAATCCCGATCGATTAACCTTATGGGTGAAGGACTTCCAGTCATTCTATGTGAAGGGTATCCAAACCAAATTATCAAATGTGCCCTTCCAAAAGAAAGTGGATGAAATTTTGAGAGAATTCGGACTATTGTTTCTAGCAGGTAAAAGCTATCACGCAGAGCTTTTTGCTGAACTAACATCTCATTGGTATTCTGTACTAGAATGAAAACGATTTTCCCGATATACATTTGACTGAATACATGAATAAATAATTTAAAATCGAAGGAGTAAAGGATAAAGACCCGCTTCGGTCACGCCTGACCATGGGATTGCTCCTAAAAAGTACCTCTCGTAGGCACAAGTCCGGGCGATGTTCTTTGTGGAAGACCAGCAGTACCCATGCATACGAACCTCCTTTTCCGCGTCACCGAAGTTGTCCAAGGGAAAGGAAAAGGCCGATACATCCTGGCACTTGTGAGGTGGCAACTCATTTCTGCAGTTGAGTGAACTGGATCAACAAGGAATAAAGTGTCTTGCTCAAGAACACAACACAGCCCCTGGTCCGGGAATCAAACTCACAAATTCACGAACGCTTTAACCACTAGGCCATGACGTGTAAATTTACAATCTACTTTCCTGAAATATAAGATTTTTCATGAAATCTACAGTTAAAGTTGTCATAAGTTACCTCCCTGGCCCCGGCAGACAAAATGGAAACGAAACTGCCCCGGAGGATGGTGAGGGAGAAGCGCTGAAACAGCCTCTCTGACTCACGGGACTCATACTTGAAGACAGCCATCTCCATACCGATAGCGGTCAGCAGGGATATAGTCTGGGGGCCAAGAGTTCCGGAGATCTCCACTGCTACAGGCTCGACCATAAACCTATAACGAGAACATCTAACACACACACACACACACACACACACGTAAGTTCTGTTTGTTTTCCTTAATTTAGAATACATTTTGACTGACCACTATCTTGGTAGCAAGAATGTGAAGGAAAGTATCTTGTTTTGCTCATCATCCTTTAAAACTTAAGTTCTTGCAGATGTCTTATCCCAGATATCGTTATGATTTGCAGTGTATGAATTAAAGATTCGCGTGTACTACCTTAGAACACAAACTCAGCCATGTCCAGCTCAGACTGTTGCTTCAGTAAAATTAGGTATGAAGCTGAATGTATTTGAGTACAGGGTTTGCAAACTCCTTATCAATAGCCCATAGATGTCCTCGTTCTCTTATATTTACCTAGCAATATTGGTGTCCTGGAGAACAACTGATTTCTACAACAGGACAAATCTTTTTTTTGTGGTCCCACTCAACAATATCTGGTTGGTTGTGTTGTAACTTGGTAAATGTTTCAATTCTAAATTTCACTAGCGCTCTTTTGTCCTATCGGTTTCAATATAGTCAGCTTCATCGATAGGCGCACTCTTTTTTTATCCTGACATTATCCTCATGAGAGAATAATATCTGGAGGGCATTCTCTCGCAGTTGGCAATAATGTGGTATATATATGTATGTATGTATGTATGTATGTATGTATGTATGTATGTATGTATGTATGTATGTTTGTACGTATGTATGTATGTATGTATGTATGTATGTATGTATGTATGTATGTATGTATGTATGTATGTATGTTTGCACGTATGTATGTATGTATGTATGTATGTATGTATGTATGTATGTATGTATGTTTGTGAGTGTGTGTGTCTGTGTACATCAAAAACACATGCACACACACTCACGCAGGCACATTTAATAACTTTCCGAAACAATTTTGATAGACTCTAGTTCCTACAGGTGACAAAAGAAAAAAAAAAGACAAAAAGAAAATTGACAACTTGAATTGTCATCAAATTCAAACATGTTATCGAACTGTAAAAAGACCATCGTATACAATACAATTTCAAGGATATCAGGAAAAAAGACCTTTTCTTTCTTTGTTTCCCGCTTTCTTTCATTCATTCTTTCTTTCTTTTCTCCTTCTATCCTGTTCTTTCTATTTTTTACTTCATTCTTATTTCTTTTTTCTCTCTAACCAAGTCTCAAAAAATTCACCACACATTTACATACACATAATACACGCATACATGCATGCATACATATATACACCCATACATACACGTATATATACATACATAGATTCAAAATAAAGGACATTCTCTCTCCATTTCAACTCCGGAGTTTTCCAGCTAACATATATATAAAAGGTATAAATTTTCTGTAAAAGTATCCTTCCTGAGGAATGTCCGAAACGAGATGAGAGCGCTGTGTAAATTATCTTAAGATACATACATTCATTCATATTTACATACATACGTATATAGATACATACATACGTATATAGATACATACATGCATGCAATATATATAATGTGTGTGTGTGTGTGTATTATACATATGTATATTGTATATATATATATATATATATTTATGCATATATATATATATTATATATATATAATAAAGCATAAATATAATATAATATATATATATATATATATATATATATATTATATATATACATATATAATAATATATATAATATATATATATATATATATATATATATATATATACTCTTGCAGATACACACACATACCAACACAGGTACATACGTAAATGCATATAATCGTTGAAAAAGATTTAGAATCGCTATTTAAAGTAAAGTATTCAATAAAATAGAACAGAGGCGTAGGAGTGGCTGTGTGGTAAGTAGCTTGTTTAACAACCACATGGCTCCGGGTTCAGTCCCACTGTGTGGCACCTTGGGCAAGTGTCTTCTACTATAGCCTCGGGTCGACCAAAGCCTTCTGAATAGATTTGGTAGACGGAAACTAAAAGAAGCCCGTCGTATATATATATATGTGTGTGTGTATATGTTTGTGTGTAAGTGTTTGTTCCCCAACATTGCTTGACAACTGATGCTGGTGTGTTTACGTCACCGTAACTTAGTGGCTCGGTAAAAGCGTCCGACAGAATAAGAACTAGGCTTACAAAGAATAAGTCCTATGGTCGATTTGCTCGACCAAATGCGGTGCTCCAGGATGGCCACAGTCAAATGACTGCAACAATAAAAGAGTAAAAGAGTAAAAGAGAGAGAGAGGAGATTTCTGCTCATTCAAAACAAGTGCACCTGTGAATCCAGTCACGTTTCTTTCGAATTTATGTATCAATATAGTGAGCACTCTGATAATTTTGAAACACAAGAGAGACACAACAAACCTTGAAAGTGCTTCCATTAGAAAAACACACATACACAGGCACAGATGCCGCGCACGCACGCGAATCCACACTTATAGAAACACAGATTGACTTTATGTGCCATCATCTGCGTGTACATACGTAAATGTAGATGTACATATACATTAAAATTCATGTGTGTATTTCTGTTCGTGTGTGTGTGTATATATGTGTATCTATGTCTGTGTGTTTATTCGTGGCTTGTCTAAATTTGTGCCTATGTGTTTGTGCAAGGTGTTTCTCTATGAATATATATATGAGCATATACATATACATATACATACATACATATATATATATATATATATATATATATATATATAATACACACACATATATATATACACGCACACACACGCACATATATATATATATATATGAAGCATGCTCAACTTGATATTTTTTCTGCATATCTGTATATATATATATGCTTTGTGTATAAATGTTTGTGTGTATTTGTGTGTTTTTCTACAAGATGCAGTACTGTGCCGCCATATTCTGAACCGTGTTTGTGTATACATACATATATATATGTGTGTGTTTGCGTGAGCTTGTGCGTGAATATGTGTATGGGAGATTATGTGTGTGTGTGTGTGTGTACGTTGTTGTGTAAGTGTGTTTAATTGTAAATGCATGGTAGCACTGTGTATGTGCGTATTTGTTCCTATGACAGAATATATTACCGTCTGCGTCAAAAGAAGTAGGGGTAAGACGAATTAGAGAGAGAAGCATTGACGAAAAATGACATTGAGGCAGAAAGATAATTATACAATACGCTTATATATATGTGTGTGTGAGCTTGCTTGTTTACAGAGGTGTGTGTATGTTCGTGAGTGAGCGCATTTGCGTGTATTGGAAACCGCCTTTAAAACGACGTTTAAACTGGAATACATGCGTTTGTTTTGCAGAGAGACAGGGAAAGAAAAGTGAAGAATGGCGAAAGTGATGATACGATGAGAGAAATATAATGAAAATAATACATATACATATAAAATAGAATAAGTTAAAATAAAATGTTAAGAAATTAAAAAATATATTATATGGGAAAAAAAAAATAGCAAAATATTCCCGCAGATATTTAAAAAATTATATTATGTAAAATGAATATAGCAATAATAACAGAAATAATATTTGTAACAAAAAGATAAATATAAATTATTAAAATCACAAATAAATAAATAAATATAATTGCAATAAATAAATCATAAGAAAATAAATAATTATAATTATAATTATAGCAAATATATAACTATGATAACAAAATAAACGGAAACAATATATGTACGTGTATATGTGTGTCTATACACACACACACACACACACACACACACATAATTATATATATATATATATATATATATATATGTCAATGTACGCCAGTGAAATTGAATGAAGAGCCATGAATGTCAAAATAGTCACTCGCGAGAGATAGTGTGTGTGTCTGCGTGTGTGTATGTGTGTGTGTAGATGAGATGGTGTGAAGAAGGACTAGAGTGTCTTTTTTGGAATAAGAAAGGAAGGTCGTAGTAAGAAAGGGAGAGCAAGGGAATGAAACAGGGAAATAGAAACGGAGAGGGAATTAGAAAGAGGCATTGATCAGAAGTCAGACACAACAATGAGAGAATCGAAAGGAGAAATGAAATGAAATAGAGAAGTAAAGGTTTGTGTATGCATGTGTCTGTATGTGTGCGAATGTGAGTTTGTGTCCGTGTGTGTCTGTGTGTTTGTGTATGTGGGCGTGTGTGTGTGTGTTTTGCGTGTGTTGTGTGTGTGTGTGTGTGTGTATGTGTGTGTGTGTAATGAGAAAAATATGGCGAAAAAAGGTAGGACAAAAATAAAGTGTAGCAAGAGATAAATAAGAAATACTCAAGAGAGAAGGAATTGAAGAATTGGAGCAAGAGAGAGAGAGAGAGAGAGAGAGAGAGGGGGGGAGGAGAACGACAGACAGACAGAAAGAGAGACTGAAAGAGAAAGAGAAACAGCAGGGTTCGAGAGAGGTGATGTGAGACAGGGAGGAGCAGAGTGTGATGAAACAATGGAAAGATTAGACACGAAAATCAAGCAAGATTAGAGAAAGGGGGAAAGTGAGAGAGAGTGAAGGGGTGGGAGAGAAGGAAAGAGGGAGAGAGAGTGTGTGTTTGTTTGGGATAGGGCGAAAGAGGGAGATAGACCGATAGGAAAACTGTCTGATAGACAGGTTGAGAGAAAGTTAGAAAAATGAAAGAAAGAAAGAAGAAAAAAGGAAAGAAAAAGGAAAGGAAAAATAAAAGTACATTGGACACGGGAATATAAGTATATAGCTGGATCGATTGATCGATCGATTGGTCGATCGATCAATCAGCATATAGATATATCGATAGGTAGACAGACAGACAGACATACAGATAGACAGATAAAGAGAGAGAGAGAAAGACATACAGACAGAGAAAGAGAGAGAAAGAAACAGAGAGTAGCAGACAGAGACGGCAGAAGAGACAGAGGGAGAGAGTGAGAAAGAGAAGGGAAGAGGGAGAGAGAGAGAGTGAGAGAAAGAGAGATTAATATGAGATCAAGAGGGGCAAAGAGAAAGGAATGCAAATGTTTTCAAAATGGAATGAGAAACATTAGAGTAAATGCCGAGAGAGAAAGAGAGAGAAGGAAAGAGAAGAGGAGAAAGTATGTGTGTGTGTGGGGGGTGATGGGATATGAGAAGAGATGTGAGATACAAGAATCGTAGTGTAGAAGGGAAGAATAAAGGTAAGGGAGTGGTGAGAGAGAGAGAGAAGGAGGATTAGGGGGAGGATAGGTGACATACTAGAAAAAGCGCCAAAATGAGCAAGAGGCTAAAATGAGAAAGAGTGAGAAAATATAAGGAACGACGTAATAGAAAGGACAGAAATAAAGAAAGGAAGTCAAGTGAAAGGAAAAGCAGATGCATAATAAAGAGGAAGCACGGGATAAAGAGAGAGAGGGGCGCGAGAGAGGCAGATGGAGAGAGGCGAGAGTGAGTGAGAGAGAAGGGTGAGTACGATGTAAGATATAACAAAGAAGTAAAGAAATGAAATGAAGGGGAGGAAGGGAAAAAGAAAATATTATAAGGAAAACACAAGAAGAATAGATGTAGATACGACTGGGGGTTTCTAGTAGCGAAGTGAAATATATGTGGTGATAGTTGTTGTTGAGCAGATCTATAATCAAAAAATACTCCAGCCATGACTTTTCCGCCATTTTATATATCCGCTATTTTATATATCCGCCATTTTATATACCATTTATGCCTCCATTTTATAATATATACGT
>NC_043002.1:80078037-80088037 GCF_006345805.1 Octopus sinensis | reverse complement strand
GATCCAAGTTGATCAGGGCCCCACCCATGCCAGGTTCGTTAACTACCCTGTCTATGATGTAGCGCATCAGATGGAGGTTGTCATGGATGGTCCGGCCTGGCACGGCGCATGTTTGCGCCTTGTCGACCAGTTTCTCGATGACAAGCGCCAACCTCTTGGCTAGCACCTTGGCCAAAATTTTCAAGTCTGCATTAAGCAGAGTGATGGGCCTAAAGTTATCTATTACATTTCCTTTGTTTGGATCTTTCTCAGCAGTGTTACGGCTCCTCGGCTCACAAAACCAGGAATGCTCCCGTTTTGCTGCCAGTTGCAGTACACCGCCGCCAAGAGATCTCCAAACAAGTCTGGCATACAATTGTAAAGCTCGTAGGGTAGACCATCCAAACCCGGTGATTTGTCCCTCGAGCATTCTGCCATCGCTTCCCGCACTTCCGCCGCCGTGATGGCACCTTCGCAGCATCCTGCCTTTCTTGTCGAGAGTCGTGGTAGACTATGTAGGTAGGCCCTGAAGTCCACCCTACGTTCTTGCCCTCCACTCGTTCCGAACAGTCGGGCAAAATGCTGCTGAAAGGCCTCACACATTTTACTTGGCTCGAGCAATTCGCGCCCCTGTTCATCTACCAGTGACCGAATGGTGGCTTTGTTGCCCTGTTGCGCCTCTGCCACCCGGGCCTCTCTCGCGGCTCCAACACCTTCGTTCCTTAGAGCACGCATCCTAGCTCTGACAGCACATCCTTCGTGTTTGGCGTTGAAGTGTTGGTCGAGGGCCAACCTCGCCGCCAAAACGTCGGATGCGATGCCGCTTCTAATTGCCTCTTCTAGCTTCTTAACCAGCTCACCCTCCACTCTATTTCTATCTATGGCTAGTGCTTTGCTGTACCTAATCGCTTCTCTTTTACTGCTCTCTTGAGGGCAAACCACCATTTGTTGTGATGATGGCTCCCGTCAAAGCCCTCTTACTAGTGTGCTAATCCGGTCTCTGAAAACTTGTCTCGATGGGAAAGACGCGTTTAGTTTCCAGTATCCGGGACCCTGCCTAAGTGTCTTACCTAAGTCTAGCGTACACGTCACAAGTTTGTGATCCGTGTAGCTGACCATGTGGAATTGTGGACATCCTATGCTATCTCTATCTACTGTCCTACACAGCAATAGATAGATAGATAGATAGATAGATAGATAGATGGATAAAGATATAGATAGATAGATAGATAGATAGATAGATAGATAGATAGATAGATAGATAGATGGATAGATAAGCTGAAGTTAAATTTCCGGATTTTCTGTCTGTGACAATGTTTCTATTGAAGAAATTCTCTATCCTACACAATTAGATAGGCGCGGCTCATTGGAGTGCAACTTCAGGTAAATGCTTGTATTTCCGGATCCTCTCTCACTTGCTAAGTTGTTTTGTTTTTGTCTAAGTCACTTTCATTCTTGTCTTAAATCACAAGCATCTGTGATAATCTGTGTTCTATCCTAGTGGTATTAAATAATTTCAGGTGCTTTCCAGCGAAGCAGTAGCGTATTTCCAGCCTTGAAACCCTTATGAAACCCGACAACGCAGCCGATGAAGAGTATTGCCATGTGTTTTGTTATTCTTTTTGTTAAATATTGTCCACGTTATCCCCACCAACATGCATATGAAGAGGGGTGAAGTGATTGACTGATGTGAGGAATAGTTATAGTTTAGAGAATAATGCTCTAAGATATTTAAGAAGCTTAATGTCGAGAGGTACATAATAGAATATAGAGAATTACTGATAAGAGATAATGAATGAAAGCATGATGAAAGGGTGAGGGATAAGGCAGCAACATATTAGGGACAGTGTTCATATGTTTCTATCGAAAATGGCGCGTGTTCTGCGTGTGACAATTCAAGAATTGATTGCTCGACTTGCAATTTGGAATGATTTCAGTTCAGGAATAGAAATGAACTCAGTGACATTCCTTTTTAATGTTGACACTAAAATATCTATCTTATAAAGGTGGAACTTGAAGTAGATAAAGCCAAATAATATCCTGCAGGATATTTGATAGAAAAAAAGTCGAAGGCTACCTATATGACTCAAATCTACATCCTTTGTGAGCATGGCAGATGTGGTGAACTTATCGATAAAAGCAACATACATTTCTCGCTAGTAAGATAAGCGCTTCTGATCTGGACGGAAGAAATTCGAAGTGTTGCGTTGGTATAATGGTAGCTCATGTTCACGGAAGATGTGAGTTGGAATCTTATAAACAGCACTCGACTTCTTCTCATTCAAAGGATATTTTTGACTCAATATAATATTCTACATGCTATTATATATAACTTATTTTTGTTCGAGTTCCACTGTTAAAAGCAATCTATTTCGTGTTTCTCGATGTTTAAAAATTCTTATGGTTTATCCTGTTTGGAGACTACATTGCCAAAATGAAATAAAAAAAATAATAAGTGGTATATTCATGATATTTCTGATAATTTCAATTCCCTTAAACTTTTGGAAGTAAAATGAGGTGAGCTCTCTCGATACATGAACCTTGATACTGACGTTTAGAATCATAGATAGCATAAAGAAAGCATTGTTAACTTGCTTCAGGGGCGTTTTTTTTTTAAACCTAAATGTATTTGCTTCTGCGAAATTAGCCAGAGGTAATAGTAAGATCATGCGTTGATAATCGGCATACGACACGCAAAGGAGTATGTTAAGTACGTTCTCGTATGAAATACTATATCCTGAATGATGTGATCTGAGGGAAATTCTGCTGCTATTTCTGATTTTTAGTCTGATTTTAAAATTTATTTGCCGGGTCTAGAAAAATGATTCGTACCAATAGCATTGACAGGTTCTCTGACATAGATTGATATCTTATGATAATTGTGCTTTTCACTCCGTTACTTAACCCGTCCGTAACACTTCTACGTGATTAGTTGAAGGGAACGAGGAATGGAGTGGTGTGGGAATGAAAGGGGGAGGGGATGGGAGATGGAGGGGAGGGAGAGGTGGTGGTGAGCGAAATGTGTAATTTTTAAACCAAGTTCTTTCTCCGTTACTTAACCCGTCTGTAACCCTTTCACGTAATTAGTTGAAGGGAAAGGTGAGGGGCCAAAGAAAAAGTAGGGAGAATAAGAGGGTGAAGTGAAGAGTAAGAGAAAAAGAGGGAGAGTGATGTGTATTAAGTCTATAAAATTGTGCATAAATTATATAAAGTGTATATATAAAGTGCATTAAGTAAGCATCGTATTCCAATTTCCTGCACTTTTCATTGATTAGCAGGTGAGCAACTGTCTTTCCACACAGACACAGCACAAGTTAGGCTTTCAAGTTTTTTGGTTAAGGTTTTCAGAAATAACCCAATAAGTTTACCATTTTTCCGTGAAATATTCACGGGTATCGTTAATTGTTAATATTCCATTTAGACCATTGCAAGACGACACTTGTTGACTAGTTATAAAGAGAGGCGAAATTTCAGAGATCCGACGTTCTGAGGTGAAGGACTGGAAGCAGTGGTTGTTGCAGGTCCTATGCAGCGGACATAATCGTAATGATAAGTGAGACACAAGTGAGTCTGGAGTAACTGAGTGGATGATGTAAAAGACCAGCCAATTCTGAGGAACGGAGGCCTATGGTGTAGCTTCCCCGTATGCAGTAGGTGTGGTTACAAGTCTACAGTTGTTTTTATGTGCATTTCTCTACTATCTGTACATTATTATTTACCTTTGGTCCGTACCTGAAATGAATATATGAGATAGCGTTCTTGTTGTTAATGTTATAATTTGGTTCTCAGAAGTTTTAAATGTGTATATATGACTGGCGATATTCGAACTTGGAACGCTCTGAGATAGAGTGTGTATGTGTGTGTGTGATGTGTATGTGTGTGTATATACATCCATCCATACATATGTCCATCCATCTGCACACACATACGCACACACACACATACACACACATATGCACACACATATACATATATGTTTGTGCTTAATGAAATTGAAGTATGAGAAATAGCTTGAGAGTCTAGTGGCATGTATTAGAGCAACAAAGAGATAAGAATATGTTAAATAACACTCTAAATGAAAATTCTTGATTTATTGCAATTATCTCTGATTCCAAATGAGAAGAAAAGATAATGGCAAGAAACTGGACCTCTTCAAAACTCACATGCCATTAAGGAAAAGACATTGCATTTTGTTAGTGGAGTCGTCTATATTGTAAATGAAGTAGGAAAAAAGAAAACTCGATCCCTGGGTGGCAGAGAGTCATACACGTGTGAGAGAACGAAAACATCCTTGTAATTGGTTGCCAATACGTATATGATATTTCAGCTTTAATATATCGTCTTCATTCTTTTACGCCTTTTAAATCTTTAGCATGTAGACATATTGCAACACTGCTTGAAGGATTGGTCAATCAAATCGACTCCTGTACTTAGGTATGGTTGAGTGGTCGGTGAGGAAACTGGCTCCATCCTTTGAGTAGCTTGCTACTCTTGCGAGTGGGAGGAGGTGCAGGGCCTCAAGTAGGACTAACAGCAAGACTTAAGGTAGGACGGATGAGCTTTTTGCGAACCAACGACAGGCATGACTCTTATGAGAGAACCAGGTGACAGGAATCTGTGTGGAAGGAAGCCCATTGTTATATATATATATATATTCTTTTTTACTCTTTTATTTGGTTCAGTCATTTGACTGTGGCCATGCAGGAGCACCGCCTTTAGTCGAGCAAATTGACCCCAAAGCTTAGTCTTTGTAAGCCTAGTACTTAGTGTATCGGTCTTTTTGGCTGAACCGCTAAGTTACGGGGATGTAAACACACCAGCGATGTTGAGGTGACAAACACAGATACACAAATATACACGCACACATATACATATAAGACGGGTTTCTTCCAGTTTCCGTCTACCAAATCCACTCACAAGGCTTTGGTTGGCTCAAGGCTATAGTAGAAGACACTTGCCCAAGGTGCCACGCAGTGGGACTGAACCAGGGACCATGCGACTGGTCAGCAATCTACTTACCACACAGCCACTCCTATATACATATATATATTATGCGTCTATCTGTGTGTATTTGTGTTAGTGTGTATATCTACGTGTGTGTGTGTGTGATTATGCTTTATCTCTTCCTCATCACCAATCAACAAACTACCCCAATATCTCTATCAAGAAAGCACTATGAAGAAGTCAGAACAAAGTAACGCTCTGATTTAATCCGATGAGAAAATTTCCGCTTGATGAGGATGGCTTTCCTATAGTGTTATCAATGCGCTGAAAAGCATACGCTACATGAAGGGGACTTATAAAACGCTTACTGTTTCTTTTTTCAATTGGATCCCACCTGGTCGAACTGTTATATTACCTGATGTAATGAAATCATCACTGTTTCAAGATTGGGAGACAAATACTAACATAAAAATCCATACATACATTCACATATACAGACAACAGCATTTAGCATAGTTTCCGTACAAGAAATTCTCCTACGAGTCATTGGTCGGCACCGGGTGATAGTAAAAGACAAATGGTTCTACGCCAATGAGTTTATGTCTACCGCTGACTTCATTTCTACCTGAAGCAATTATCGAAAATATCGTTCATGTTTCCAGGTCTCAGACTCATGGAAATGGAGGTTAAAGGTTTGTTAGGATATATATATATATATATATATATATATATATATATATATATATATATATATACATACATACATACATATATATATTATATATATATATATATATATATATTATATATATATATATATATATATATTATATATATATATATATGCATATATATATATGCCTATATATATATATATATATATATATATATATATATATATATATATATATATAAATCAATATTGAGGGTAGAAATTGATATTAATCAATTAACATCAATTTAAACCAGTGGCTTAGCATATTAAAAAAATCCGAAGATTAAAAATTATATTACATACAAATATAAGAGGAATGACCATCAAAGTGGATTCCTAATATGCTAACAAACAGATGTCAAATCGTCTTATTTTGTATATTTTCTTTTGTCTTGCTCATTTTTACATTCTGGCGTTTGCTGAATTTCTCTTGAGAAAACACTCTTCGTGGTAAGGCGATTTGAAGTCTGGTTTTAGCATACTAGGAATCCCCTTTCGTGGTCATTCCTCTTATATTTGTATTATATATATATATATATATATATACACAAACATATATATATATATATAATATATATATATTATATATATATATATAATATATATATATATATATATTATATATATATATATATCAACGCAGCTGTGTGCTAAGAGGCTTGTTTCACAATCACATGGTTCCAGGTTCAGTCCCACTGCATGGAATGATGAACAAGTATCTTCAATTATATCCCCGAGCCGACCAAATCTTTGTGAGTGAATTTGGTAGATAGAAGCTGAAAGAAGCCCGTATTATAGATATCTACATATAGGTATATATTTATGTGTGTGTATCTGTCCTTGTCCCCCTGCCAACGCTTTACAACCGATGGTGATGTGTTTATGTCCCCGTAACTTGGCGGTTCGGTAAAGGAGACCGAAAGAATTAGTACCAAGTTTGCAAAGGACAAGTCTTCGGCTAAAACGGTTTAAGGTGGTGCTCCAGTATGGCTACAGTCAAATGATTGAACCAAAGAAGTAAAAGAATAAAAGAATAAAAGAATATATAAATATAAATATTCTTTTAAGTATGTACAAGGTGAGCGAGTGTGTGCGCGCGCACGCGTGTATCTGAGCGTGTGCGCTGGCATAGATGTGAGCATAGGTGCAGATATGGTTGTGTGGTTAAAAAGGTCGTCATGTCACCGCGTGGTTTTGAGTTCAGTTCCACTGCACGCTAACTTGGACAAGAGCCTTCTACCATAGCCCCGGCGACCAACGTTTTATGAATGAATTCGGTTGTTGGAAATTCTCTCTCTCTTCCCCTCCCTCCTTATATGGGTGTGTGTGAGTGTGTGTGTATATAAACATGGGTGTGTCTTTATGCTTGTATTTGTTCCTGACCTCCACTCGACATCCGGTGTTAGTTTGCTTACGTCCTTATAAATTAGCGGTTCGGCAAAAAGATTCAGATAGAATAATTAAGAAGCTTTACGAAAATTAGTACTAGGTCGATATATTCGACTAAATTCTTCGGGGCTATGCTTTAACACGGCCGTAGTCCAAAGACTAAAACAAGTATTCACCCTCTCCCACTGAGTGTGTGTGTGTGTGCGTGTGTGTGTGACTATAAAATGAAGACGACAAGAAATCTTTGCATAGTTTGATAGCAATGGCATTTTCCAGTTCCATCGAAGAACTCTATCGTACAGTATTATTCAACATATGCTCACAGAATTCCATAATATTTCTCCCCATCATGATATTGAGATTACGTCGAGAGAGAGAGGGGGGAGAGGGGAGAGAGGATGAGAGTTGGCGGTGGGAAAGAATGCAGTCAGGGATACAGAATGAAGATTTCTTTTTGATCTTACTGATTTTTACGTTAATTAATTAATAAAGAGCAAAAAAAAAAATGGCCCACCACATACACACACAAACATACACACACATACACACACACACGCGAATTACAAAATCACACATCACATTCACACACACACACACAAAACACTAATGTATCATGTCAGGCTAACATAACCGCACACATAGCCATTTATACATACACATACAAATTTATTGACGCATTCATACACACATCAAAACTCAAATACGCGGGCGCCCTCACACATGAGCACATACACACACACTCACAATCACACACACACACACACACACAAAACATTTATACACACATGCACGCACACATACACACTCATACAAACTCACACACGCACTCACAGATTTAACGGCATTTTTTTTTCTACAACGAAATAAAAAAAAAAATTGACAATCAAATTTGATAATGCATTTTATTTTTAATTAAAGAATGAAAAATAAAATAAATAAATAAAGTTAAAATATAAATTAAATGAAATTAGATGCTGGGTATCTGGGTAGGATGGGGTGGGGTGGGGGCGGTGGGTTACAATACCAAGAAAAGAACAAAACAACACAGAAACAAAACAATAAATCAACCGTACTCCTGCACTTCATTAGAATCTGAAATACGTTAGGTGTTTTGTTCTAAATAGATAATCATTACATTAAATACACAGACACACACACACATACATATGCATACATGTGTGTGCATGCATGTGTGTGTGTGTGTGCGTGTGTGTGTGTGTGTGTGTGTGTGTGTGTCTATGTATAGGTATGCTTATATATGTTTGTGTACGCAATCATTTTTTCTTTATTCTTTCCGAATAAATAAACATGATACTTCACTTTCCGACTATTTTACTTGTTTCTTCTTCTTCTTCTTCTTCTTCTTCTTCTTCTTCTTCTCTTCTTCTTCTTCTTCTTCTTCTTCTTCTTCTCTTCTTCTTTATTAAATATTATTATCAATATTCACTAGCCTTATTACTTCACTCCGTTTACATTACCAAGCGTAGCTTTGTTTGTCTTGGGAATGTCGCAATATTTTTCTTTTTTTTTTCTTTTTTGCTTTGTTTCGTAGTTTTATGAATTCTATTCTTTCGAAAGTACTTACTCTATATAGTATGGGCAATTCCTTGAGACAGCAACCTGGTACAACCGTTAGCACCGCTGGGCAAAATGCACACCGGTTTTTCGCTCTTCTTTACGTTCTGACCTCAAAGTCAACCCAGATCGAGTTCGCCCTTTATCATTTCGGGGTCGATAAAATTAGTGCTAGTATAGTGCTGGGGTTTGTTACAAACGACTTACATATCTTGAAAATTTCTGGGCTAGTCTCAAAATTTGAATACAATAGGTGCAATTCCTAATACTGCTATTTTCAAAATGATGTGCATATGTAATACTGATAATTTCGGTTGTCCGGAAAGTTCGTGCCGATTTATAGTAGCTTACCTTTCGACTTATTTTAGAACATGGTTGAGTCCATAAAATAGGATTTGATTACATCTTAATTTAGAGCACAGTTTAATTATCTTTTCATGGAAGAAGATTTACGTTCTTATAACTTGTGTTAATTCTGTAACCTTTTAAAATGGAAGATAAGAAAGTTCCTTTTCGGCACTTGATGCTTTGGGAACCAGACAAATATTGCTGCAGCTCAGCTTGGATGTGTTACCTCGCGCTCCTTATTCACCAGATATTGCTCCTTCGGATTTCCACTTATTCAGGTCTCTGCAGAATAGTCTTAATGGTAAAAATTTCAATTCCTTGGATGACGTAAAAAGATACTTTGAAGAATTCTTTGCCATGAAACCATCTCAATTCTGGGAAGAGGGTATTTTCAAGTTAAAGGAAAGTTGGAGACGCATTGTGCAACAAAATGGTGAATAAAAATGTAATGGCAAGTATTTATTGACCTTTTTCTTTCCATTAAATATCGGCACGAACTTTCCGGACAACCCTATATATGTCTGCGTACTTTTAATCCTTCTGTAAGATATTTTTCATTATGGGGACCGTTTTTTATTTAGTTCCTATGTTCTGCCTTTAACTTTTACGTGTTTTAGTCATTGGACTGTGACCATGCTGGGGTACCGCCTTGAAAGATTTAGTCCAACAAATCGACTCTAGTATTTTCAATAACTGGTACGGATTTTCTCTTTTGCCAAACCGCTCAATTACTGGGAGGTAAATACAAGATCATCGATCATCAAGCAGTGGTGGAAGGCAAACTCAAAGACACACACACACATATATACTACGAGCTTCTTTCGGTTTGCATCTACCAAATCCATTCGGAAGGCTTTCGTCGACCTGGGGTTATAGTAGAAGATATTTGCCCAACGCTTCTCAGCCACACACCCATGCCTGCGCCAGGTTAGATATATAATATTTGAATAATTTCTCCATTTATTTTGCGGATACATTATCGCATATCACAACTTAGAAATACTACTTTTCCTCGTGGAGCTTGACAACAATATCCTGCCTATTTATCTT
>NC_043002.1:80065537-80073037 GCF_006345805.1 Octopus sinensis | reverse complement strand
AATTCTACAGGTAGGCCAAGAAAAACGACCAAGAGAGAAGATCGTGCTATGGTAAAGTTGGTTAAAAAGGACTGATTTAAAACTGCTGCTGCTGTTTTTCGGGAAATGAGCATTGTACTGAAGAAAACTTTATCTCGAAAAACTGTGTCTCGTCGTTTAGTTGAACATGACCTACAAGCAAGAGCACCTGCAGTGAAGCCACTGATCAGCTCCAAGAATAAAAAGTGTCGTCTTACCTTTGCAACCGAACATGTGTTGTGGTCTCAAGAAAAATGGCAAACGGTGCATTTCAGTGATGAATCTAAGTCTATGTTATTTGGCTCAGATGGGAAAAGGTACGTTCGTCGAAAAGCAAGTAAAAAATTGTCACCTAAATGCCTTAAGACTAGTGTTAAATTCGGTGGAGGAAGTGTCATGGTTTGGGGGATGATATCTGGAGATGTTGTGGGCCCTTTGCTGCGATGACATGTAAAGGTAAATGCAGGTGTTTTTAAGCAACTTGTAAAAGATCATGTCTTGCCTGTGCTGAGAAATTCAACTAAAGATCACACATATTCATGCAGGACAATGCCCCATGTCACAAGGCTAAGGTTGTCATGAACTTCCTCAAGGCTGAAAAGGTTATTGTTATGGATTGGCCTGGTCAAAGCCCAGACCTCAATCCTATTGAAAATGTGTGGAATATTCTAGGAGAACGTTTGAAAGCCAGAAATCCTAAAACAACCGAGCAATTATGGAATGCCCTTCAGGAAGAATAGAATAAGATCACCCAGCAAGAAATTGAAAATTTAAGTTCCCCATGCAGTCAAAAATGTCAAACTTTGATTGAAGCTAAAGGGCTGCACACTAAATATGAAATAATTCTAGCATTCTCTGTCACTTTTTAATTATTTTGTTATTTTTTCAACCGTTCTGATCATTTTGGCCACCATGGGTTTTGCAGTAAATCACTATATCATCCATAACTTTTGTATTGTCCTCTCAAATTACACGAAAATCTCAGACAATACCAATTCATATCGTATTTATTGTTTGTGAAAATTATAGAATATAAAACAACTTTGATAAAAACTTATACCTACTTTTCTGACGAAAACAATCCCGTTCTGAACATTTTGGCCGCAACTGTATATATATATATTATATATATATATATATATATATATATATATATATATATATATATATATATATATATATATATATATATATGAACTACAGCATATTATAATGATCTACATGAGTTTCTGCTCCAGCGACTATACTGAACGCTATGGTTATCCGTTAACTGGAACGTAACTGAGAGCAATTATGGTATCCACACAGTTAATATATCCCTCCAAATATATATACAATATGAAATTTATGACCAGCAGCCAGCTATGAGCTCTCAACTCACTTTTCTCTTTATTATAAATAAACTCAGTATTCTAGTCTTAGACTTTTTGCTGATAATCAGGGGATGGATAAATTGGAAATGAATTACAACCATATGACCCCCAATGCGTTCCATGCCACTCTAAAAATTGTAGTCTGTTCTTCTCTCAGATTTTCTTGCTTTAGTAGTGACAACATGAAATTCTTTCATCCTCTTACTGTGTTAAAATATTTAAGAAAAATTATATTAATATATTTTGTCTGTTGAAAGTCCATATTTCTTGCAACTGAAGATAGCGCTGTATTTAAATTGATGTAATGATTACATTGTTCAGTTAAATAGAGCCGCTTGAAGCGGTCGTACTTCATTACTACTTGACATCCTGTTAATTTATTTTGATATATATATATAGTAAATCCAAACAAGAACAAGCAAGAGAAACAACAATGTGAGGACGTGGTACAAGTACTGTGTTATTGGACGCTCAAGAAAGGAAAGAAAGAAGGAGGATTTAACGTTTCGAGCGGAGCTCTTCGTCAGAAATATAGGAAAAGTCAAAAGAAAGGAAGACAAAAAAAATCGCCAACGATACACACGCGGTAACATATTCAAATGACCGAAAGGGAACGGGTGAAGAAAAACTTATTTCTAAGACAGGAGAATGCAAGAGAAGGAGGTATATGTGTATGTGTGGGTATGTGCGTGCGCGCAGGTCAGTGTGCACGTGTGTGTATAATAATAGCACATGTATGTGCGTATGTGCGTGTGTGTGTGTGTGTGTGTGTGGTTGTGACTGTTTATGTATGTGTGTGATTGGACTTTGTGTCGCTTCATATCTCTCAATTTTTATTTATAATGTCTTGAATATACACTCTGTACACTGTATAAAATCTAAGAAAGCGAACTCATGATTTACGTATCGAGCAACATAGCATAACTACTTAAAACAATTCCATGTGCTCATTTGATATGGCTAACCAGAACTTGGATTTTATCAGACTACCTGGTAGGACCTGCCCGGATTCCAAAATCCCTGTTCCTTTCCGTCCATTTTTCTCTTCCTCACGTGATCATTTTTCTTTTCTTTCAGAACAGCACGTAGCTTATCTCTCTCTCCTATCTTTTGTCTTATCAAAGAAAAATATTTCTCCAGCGTTCGCTATTTTACCCGCGTTAAGGTCTAACGATACTCCTCCGCTTGTTTTCGTTCGGTTTCTTGTATGTCTCCATCGTCCTGCTTTTGTTCCCAACTTTGACCCTCTATAAATCCCAAATTTTATTTTGGTACATATGGAAGCAACTGACTTCCAAGACGCATATTGTCGTTGAATGCTCGAAATAAGGAGTAGATAGACAGCCGGCAACTGATGAAGTGTCGCTCTTTATGTTACTTGTCCTGTTTTCCATTTGTTTCTCTTGGTGTTTGCGTACTGAACTCATTTGTTTTCGTATTTCATGTTGTTTACTCTTCATGACGTCCTGTACCCATATATGCATGTATATATTATATATATATAATATATATATATATATATATATATATATATATATACATATATACATGTATTACTTTATTATTTGATTGAGCGCCACGCATCCATTTCCAAGTTTATATATTATATATATATATATATATATATATATATATATATATATGGATGGATCTATGCATAGATAAATAGATAGATAGATAGATAGATAGATAGATAGATAGATAGATAGATAGATAGATAGATAGATAGATAGATAGATAGATATAGATAGATAGATAGATGGCCAAAGGACCAAAGAATGCTTTATTAGAATACCAAATCCAAAGTTTAACTGAAAATAACTCACCACCACGGTTACAGCCAGCTTTTGCTATACAAAGTACACCATAACACGAGTGCTTACTAAGTTAACACCGAAAGCGCTTACACGCAATAGGAAAACCGCTTGCCAAAAGGTCTGTGTCATTTTGTGTCTATAAGATTGCTTTATATCATTTATAGTTTATATTTTAAGAAAATATTTCTTCAAATATTTTGACTTTATCAAGCATTTTTTATAAATATGTATGTGTATGCGTAGGAGCGTTTGTATGTGCATGGTTGTGTATGTATATGCATGCTTGTACATATACCTACTTATCAATGCACATATGCACACAAACTCAGACATACAGTATCATGTTATATTGTACTGTTGACTAGCATGGGATGCTCTATTCTTGTACACTATTTTGTTGTTGCTTTTGTTGTTGTTGTTGTTGTTGTTGTTGTTGTTGTTGTTGTTGTTATGCTTACGAGGATTGTAAGTAAATTTACTATAGCTGTTTCCATTATCGTTATTCTTGTGTTGTTGCTGATGTTTTGAAAAGTATTGTTCTTTCTGCTATTGTTGTTGTTATTATTATTATTATTATTATTATTGTGATATTTATTGATATTTTTTGCAGCTTCTGCTGTTGTGTCTATTATTTTTGTTGTTATTATTGCCGTTGTTATGAAGCTTGTTGTTACTTTTACTATCGTTTATGAAGGTTGTTTATATTCCTGCGCCAGCCAGTGTTACCTTTTTTTTTATTATTATTCTTGTTGTAATGTCTGCTGCTGTTTCTCACGCTGTCAAGTTTTCATCGGCTTTGTCTGTTGTTGTTGCTGTTGCTGTTGTTGTTCTCGTTTCCTTGCTGCTGCTTATTTCGTTCTTGTAATAGTTGAGGTTGGTGTTAGTTGTTATGAAGGTTTTTATTATGAATTTTTTCAGTTACCATTGATATTTTTCTGGTTATGCTTTTTTTCTTTTGGTTATTTCTGCTGCTAATTCTCACACTGTCAAATCCCCATGCTTCTCCTCCACTCTTTCTTTCTTCATCTTTCGTCTTCGCTCCTCATTATATATCACTTTACGTCCCATGTTCAAACTCCACCGATGTCTGTCGACATTTATCATTACGAATACCGGGATCAAAAATAAAGATGCAGACAAACAAATATGGAAACAAAATAGACACATTAATTAACTCACTCGTTAATTAACAGTAGTAAAGTAGCCTTGTCGATTCAATTCATTATAATATGCTTCAATATATTTGACTATGTACATATAGTAAAGTCATCATCATCCTTATCATCATCATCATCATCACTATCACATTCATTGTCATCATCATCATCACCATCATTATTGAGTGAGAGAGCAGCGCCTGTAGTATTGAGCAGAATATTTGCTGTAGCCCATCTTTTATACCAAGACAAAACAATGTACATGATGACACTTCCAATCAGTTAAGATCAGAAGCCACGAGAGCCACTGCCTGGTACTACATCAGGGCATTTATTATCATTATTATTATCATTATTATTATTATTATTATTATTATTATTATTATTATTATTATTATTATTATTATTATTATTATTATTATTATCATTATTATTGAGGTGGCGAGCTGGCAGAATCGGTAATGCGCAGGGAAAAATGCTTAATCGTATCTCGTCTGTCCTTACGTTCGGAGTTCAAACTCCACCGAGGTTGCCTTTACTTTTCATCATTACGGTTATGATAAAATAAGTGTCAGTAGAGCACTGGGATCGACGTAATCGAGTTGTCACCTCACACCAAATTTCAGGTCTTGTACCTTTATAGCAGCAGTATAATTATTATCATTATCTTATGAAAACTCACAGCTTATTTTACTGGGTATGATGGAAAGTGTCAGCTGTGCACAGCCAGTAGACCAAGAATTCTTGCAGCTCCAAGCAATGCTGATTTTTGTAGATGTTCAACTGTCACACTTGCACAAATCTTTTTCAGCCATGTTGGTAGTTGAGTGCTGATACTTCTGATTTCACCAATTACTATTGGTATCACGTCTACTCTCTTCATTGACTTCAACCTTCGTATTTCCCAACCTTCGTATACGAGTGCTTCTGTCTGTATCTTCATGTCATTCCTCCTCATTCATAGCCACCGTTCTTCTGTATTTGTCTTCGCGTTCATATCCTTTCCAAACTGACTGTACATTATTTTTTTCTTTCATGATTTTTTTGTGTTTATTTGTTGTTTAAATTTTTCTTTCATTACACAATTTTCCGTTTTGATGACGCCGGCCTTCTTCGTGAGTTTCAACAGTGGATCTACGGCATCTTTAACATATCACTATAAGCTGTTTTCCTCTGCGTCGATACCGTCCTGACACCTGATCAATCCTATAATATCCGCTGCATACCGAAGTGATGATATCGCCTACATATTAACTGCTTGAATTTTTATTCCGTCCGGTCAAGCAAGCTGGCAGAAACTTTAGCACGCCGGGCGAAATGCGTAGCCGTATTTCGTCTGCCGCTACGTTCTGAGTTCAAATTCCACCGAGGTCGACTTTGCCTTTCATCCTTTCGGGGTCGATAAATTAAGTACCAGTTACGCACTAGGGTCGATATAGTCGACTTAATCCGTTTGTCTGTCCTTGTTTGTCCTCTCGGTGTTTAGCCCCTTGTTGGTAGTAAAGAAATAGGTATTTCGTCTGCCGTTACGTTTTGAGTTCAAATTCCGCTCAGGTCGACTTTATCTTTCATCCTTTCGGGATCGATTAAATAAGTACCAGTTACGCACTGGGTCGATGTAATCGACTTAATCCGTTTGTCTGTCCTTGTTTAGCCCCCTGTATGCAATAAAGAAAAACATATCTTTATCACTATTATTATTATCGTCATTATCATCATCATCATCATTATTATTATTATTATTATTATGATTATTATTATTATATTATTATTATTATTATTATTATTATTATTATTATTATTATTATTATTATTATTACAGGGCTGATATTGGATGTTAGAACTGATATTGCAACTGACTTGCAGCATTTAAATTACATTTCCGTACGCTGTGAACTCAATCCTTTCTGCGACTTAATTTCACTTTCATCCTCCTCTATAAAATAAGGCCCATCCCGTCCTGTATTGAATCCACTATAATTATCTTCTTGAAAATATCTGGGCTATGTTAAACATCATTATTATTCTAATAAGTCTTCCTTGGCTCACAAGTCCTTTTTCATGTCATTGTTGATGCCTTTATTTCTTTTGCCACATATTTCATTTTCGATTTTTTTTTCCACATATTTCAAAGTTTTATTTATTGCTAAGTCTATTGTATAACAATAAAATAAACACTTTAAATGAAACACTAAATAGCATACGATCAACTCCACTTAATTACATACATCGTTTAATTGTATAACTTTTTAGCGTCAAATCTAGGTAAGATTCACCAGTTAATTGCATAAGCAAATCCACTCAATTTCTCATGATCACATACTTTTTAATGATTTTGATTTCAAGTGAAGGATAAAATTTCACAATTATTTTACTGAATATGAATGAAAATTTCCGAATCCGTGTTGGGTTAAGATGACAGGAATTAAACTTTTCTATTTTCATAGAACGGTTTTCAAAAGAGTCAAGCGTATTAAAGTTTATTCTGAATATTCCATAGAAAGGAAAACCAATTGAATTTCACATTTCGGTACTATTTTTTGTATTTCAGTCTTAATTGCGAAATAAAATTAATAATTCTATAAATAAATAATACTAGAAAAAATATGTATAAGCATAGTTCTTAATTACAATTAATGGACGCTATTTTGTTTTGTTTATCGAAGACATTAAAGTTGAAGACACGTTTTCGTAACCTGCACTATTGTAGCACGTTATAGTTGTAGAAACTATAAAAAGTGTGAATATGCTCTTATGTTTGTAAATGTTTTCCAGTTAAAATAAATTAGGTTAGAATTCATTTACAGCAGAATTTCCCTATCATACTGTCAGCGAGCTCAGATCGATTACTAGGTCAAGCCTTTTCGCTTCGTTGAAGCAGCTCATCCGTTTGGATACATCAGCATCACGTAATCTCATTTCTCACCTCTCATGTAAATCTATTATCATTTGTGCTTAATGTTTTTGTTAAAAATCTATAAACTTACTCGTCTCTTTCTTTATCTCCGTCACTTTTTCTCCATGGTTCTTTTGCTCCCTTGAACGTACAAATGTATTGATATTTTAGTCTCTCTCTTTCTCTCTCTCTCTCTCTCTCACCCTCTCACTATGTATATGTATATGTTTACTCTTTTA
>NC_043002.1:80058037-80060537 GCF_006345805.1 Octopus sinensis | reverse complement strand
CAATGCTCTTCTCAATACGTGTGATGTACCAGTTAAGACAATCTTTTGCACTTCTTGCAGGGATGGTAAGCCAGGGATCATTCTCATATAATTTTCGGTTCCCTTCTTGATCATTCCTAGTGCTCCTACGATCACTGGTATTGTAACCGCCTTGAGATGCCACATTTTCTCAATTTCAATGAGTAGGTCTTTATATTTTCTGAGCTTGTCAAACTCTTTCGCTGAGATATTATGATCACAGGGGATGCTCATGTCGATCAATAAGCAAACTTTATTGTTTTGGTCTTTCACAACAAATATCTGGTTTATTGGCCTTGATGGTTCGGTCTGTATGTACTGGAAAGTCCCACAGAATGGTTACATTTCTCCTTCAGTTACAGCCTCAGGGTGGTGATTATACCACTTGTCGGCAGTTTTGATATTTTAATGCCGACTTATTAGCCAGTGGAGATATTGGTCAACTCTGTCATGCCTTAAATTTATACTCCACTGGTGCTAAGACTTTACATCCAGAGATTAGGTGGTCCACTATTTCAATCATGTCGTTGCAGAATCGGCATTTTGGGTCTGCTCCATTTTTCATCACATTGGCCTGGTAGTTCCGGGTTATAGGCTTTGATCTTGAGCAGCCAGGATGAAACCTTCGCTCTCTGCTTTTAGCCCTGAGCTCCGTAGCCACTGATAGGTTTGCTTCTGGTCAACATCAGTTTGTTTGCTGCGGGTCACATATTGCCGTGCAGACGTTCTCCTCCCACCTATCAGCCAATTGCTCGTGCCTTTTTTCATTGCCATCATTTTCACCTTCTTTGCAACAATAGTTGCCGTACTTCCCCGGTTGTTCAGTTTGGGTATCCTGCACGAGATCGAGATCAATAGCAAATTTTTGGCTTTCCTTTATGATAGAATGAAGCTTCTTTCGTCTCTCGTGATTTTCCACGAGCTTAGCATCCAGTCATTCGATATTTCGAGATATTTGGCAGTCCAATTGTGGTTGTTTTGTAAGCTAGTTCAAATTGAATCAGGCCTCGACCTCCTTGGGCTCTGGGAAGGTAAGGCGATCTACGTCTGCCTTTGGTTGGTGCATCCTATTACAACTCAGCAGCTTGCGTATTTTCTATCTATATTATTTTTATTATTATTATTATTATTATTATTATTATTATTATATTATATTATTATTATTATTATTATTATTATTATTATTAGTATTATTATTATTATTACTATTATTATTATTATTATTATTATTATTATTATATTATTATTATTATATTATTAATATTATTGTTGTTTATATTATTATTATTATTATTTTTTTTTTTTTTTTCTTTACTTGCTTTACTCATTGGACTGCAGCTATGTTGGGGCACCTGTAAGTGTTCGATCGACCAAAGCAGCCCTCTATATATTTTCATATTTAATTTTAGTACACATTTCATCGTTTTATTTTGCCGAGTCGTGTGATTATGGCATTGCAAAGAAACTGATACCGGTTGCCATGCGCTGAGATAATACAAAAACGTTCACATACATGCAAGCAGGCATGTATGTATGTATGTATGCATGCATCTATGTATGTATACATGCATGTATGTATGCATGCATGTATGTACGTATGTATACATGTATGTATGAATGCATGCATGTATGTACATATGTATACATGTATGTATACCTGCATGTCCATATGTAAGTATGCCTGCATGAATGTATGTATGCCTGCATGAATGTATGTATGCATGTATGTTTGTAGCCATGCATGCATTTATGTATGTATGCATGTATGCATGCATGCATGTATGTACATATGTATGCATGTATGTACGCATGCATGTATGTATGCATGCATGTATGTATGTATGTATGTATGTATGCATGTATGTATGTATGCATGTGTGTGTATTACACATGTATGCATAAGTTACGGGTACATAAACGTTTCAATACGGATGTCAAGTAGTGGAGGAAGACAAACCAAGACACAAATATATATATATATATATATTATATATATATATATATTATATATATATATAATATATATATATAATTCCCCTTCACAAGGCTTGATCGGCCTGAGGACTATCGTAGAAAACTTTGTTCTCAACGTGCCACGCAATGGGATAGAACTCGGAACTATGTCTTTGCGAAGCAAGCTTCCTACCACCATCCTTGCCTGCATGTCTGAGTACTTAACTGTTTTTTATACGTCAAATATCGAAATCTTCAATCCACAATGGACGAAAGAGTTAGACACAGTACGTTGATACATAGACTGAATAATTGAGTTTCAGAGCCCGCACGTCTGGACTTCCTTTTTGGATATATTACCTTTGATAAGACATATATTTATTATTCGGCAATCTAACATTTCAGCCTCTTGGATTCAAATGTCTCTCTCACTTTTAGAATTCTGTCCAGTATTTTGTAGAATCATAAATTTAGGTAACAATAACTTCTATGCAAATAATTTCGACATCGCTAACGTATGTGGAAATTG
>NC_043002.1:80041935-80057937 GCF_006345805.1 Octopus sinensis | reverse complement strand
ATATGAATAATATATATATATATATATATATATGTGTGTGTGTGTGGTGTGTGTATTTATGCATGTAACGTATGATGGATGGAAGGAAGGAAGGAAGGAGGGATGGATATGCGGGGCTGAGGTAAGAAACTTGCTTCCCAATCGCATGGTTCCGTCTTCAATCCGTATATATACACACACATACACACACACACACCACACACACACACACACATATATATATACATATACATATACACATATGTATGTATGAATGTAGGCACACACACACACACATACACACACACACATCTTTCAATTATTATAAAGATCCATTAAGAATCGAGACATCCGCATGTCAAAAAGTGACAAGATATAAATAAACTAAGAGCTGACACTGAAAAAATACAACAGAGTAGACACCAAATGCTAACAGGATACTCTACTTACGTAAATAATAAATCCACTTAACCAGCGATCCTACACACTGGTTGTTCACGTATGTCTGCATGCATGTATCTCTGTGTGTATGTGTATGTTTGTGCGTGTTTTTGTGTATACGTGTATTTGAAGGTTATAAGTGACACAGGCGCTATTCATTATGGTATCACCTTAATTACACATTGATTATAGTGAAAAATCACTGAGTAGATAATATAATATGCATAGCCTTTCATTATAAATTAATCTAAAAAGCTTAAAACGTTGAACGTATAACGAGTTCTTAATAAATGAACTCAAGGAAAAAAATTCATCCTTGTGTAATTAAAACCCCTTTTTATTATAGTATTTAGTGTTTAATAGGGCGTCAAGCTGGCAGAATCCTTTGCAGGCAGGGCGAAATGCGTGGCCGTATTTCGTCTGCCGTTACGTACCGAGTTCAAATTCCGCCGAGGTCGACTTTGCCTTTCACCCCTTTCGGGGTCGATTAAATAAGTACCAGTTACGCACTGGGGTCGTTATTATCGACTCAATCCGTTTGTTTGTCTGTCCTTGTTTGTCCTCTCTGTGTTTAGCCCCTTGTGGGTAGTAAAGAAATAGGCATTTCATCTGCCGTTACGAGTTCAAATTCCGCCGAGGTCGACTTTGCCTTTCATCCTTTCGAGGTTGATTAAATAAGTACCAGTTATGTACTAGGGTGGATCTAATCGACTGACTACCTCCCCCAAAATTTTGGGCCTTATACTTAGAACAGAAAAGAATATTTAGTGTTTAATAACTCATTTAACAATGTTCGGCAAGCTCAGTATGGCCGAATGGTTTGGAAGTTCACTTCGCAACATCGCTGTCAAGGGTTCAATCGCTTTGCATGGCATCTTGAGCAAATATCCTTTTATATAACTGTAGATTATTCAAAATTGTGTGAGTGAAATTCGTTATATTGGAACTGTATGGAAGCCCGTTCACTGGCTTGTACTTATAATTCTAAAGATATATCCTTGTTACATATACTTTGGCATGCGGCTACTGACTGAGAGTTTTCATGAAAGACACACTTTATTGCGGTGTTTTTAGTTACTTATATATTAATTCAGAAGCAATTAATTCGGTTGAACGAACGACTAAATGCTCCTCGTCAAACGACGGTGATCCATTCCAAACATCAATTTTTGAATTAGCTTTTAGGGCAATGTATTAGGAAGTAAATGTTGTGGTTTCAGTGCGGTTGGGTAATGACACAGCTGTTCTTTTATAGTGAAGCATAAACGCCAGAGGTTATAAATACTAAAGATGATATTAAAGGTAATGAAATATGACAATTCAAGGTTTACAAAATATTATAGCATATCCCTCACCCCAAATTATAAACTCTCATTAGTGCTGAGAAAGAAATGCATGGATAAAAGGGAAGGCGATTAATTAGAAGAATTAATTCACATTCAAGACATACCAGGAACAAGCGCGCTTGAACAGTTAAGCTGCAAACTGCGAACAATGTGACAATTAAATGTCAAACATACGAATAATAAATAAATAAATAAATATTTAAATAAATAAATACATAAATAAATGCATATATCTAGAAAACCCATTAAGGTATCTTTGTTATTATAAATTGTGTTAAGATGGCGTGCTGACAGAACAGTTAGTATACCGAACTAAATGCTTCGCAGTATTTCGTCTGACTTTAAGTTCTCAGTTCAAATTCTACCCCGGTCGACTTTACCTGTCGTCCATTCGAGGACGATAAAATAAGTACCAATGAAATACTGGGAAGGGAGGGTCGATGTAATCGACCTCCCCCTGCCCTCAACACCTGTTGGCCCTGTGCCAAAATATGAAACCATTATAAAGCATGATTTGTTAAGGATAAGGAAATAAATAGAATATTTGTACATGATTAGGCGGCGTAATGGCTGAATCGTTAGCACCCTGGGTAAACTGCTTACATTCTAAGTTCGAATTCCCCTGAGTACGACTTTGCATTTCATCAATAAAATAAGTACCAGTTGAGCACAGAGGTCGATGTAAACGTCTAGTCCCCTCTCCCCTCCCAAAATATCATTCCAAAATTTTAAATCAGTATCTGTATGTGATTGTTTTGATCTGTAAGAAATAGCAGTCGTGTCACCCTCAAATCACATTCAAACGTTCTAATGAAGGGATACGATAGTTAATTTGATACCTCAAAATATGCACAGCAAAGACTGACCTTGATTAAGCAATAACAATAAAGATATACCATGGAACCTTGTAGTCATCTGCTACTACAAGGCGGCGAGTTGGCAGAAACGTTAGCATGCCGGACGAAATGCGAAGCCGTATTTCGTCTGCCGCTACGTTCTGAGTTCAAATTCCACCGAGGTTGACTTTGCCTTTCATCCTTTCGGGGGTCGATTAAATAAATACCAGTTACGCACTGGGGTCGATCTAATCGACTTAATCCGTTTGTCGGTCCTTGTTTGTCCTCCCTATGTTTAGCCCCTTGTGGGTAGTAAAAAAAATAGGTATTTCGTCTGTCTTTACGTTTTGAGTTCAAATTCCGCCGAGGTTGACTTTGCCTTTCATCCTTTCGGGGTCGATAAATTAAGTACCAGTTGCGTACTGGGGTCTATCTAATCGACTGCCCCCCACCAAAAAAAAAAAAAAAAATTGGGGGGTTTTGTGCCTAGAATAAAAAAGAATGTAATTTAAGTTTCTAAACATAAAAGACACATAGCTAAATAAGATCAACATCACTATGTTTCCTACCCTGATTTAGCCATGTCATTAAAATAAAACATTGTTGGGGCTGAATTCAGCCAGAATTTAGTATCTTCTTTAATAACTGCTTATAGACCTTATCTTGTATTTTTTCATGCAGAGATTCTATAAAGAATCTCTTCATGCAGCTACGTAATTAAATATCATCTAAATATATATGAGAATTGACAGGTTATTAATATGAGTAACACTCGCCAAATACAAAATAATAAAAGCAAAAAAAAAAAAAAAATCTTGCAAGGGTCACTACTTGATCGATCACCCCTGCTACAAATAGCAACAAAATCTGAATCAAATCTTACAATGCCATCTTATAAAAGACATGAGAATATTTTCGTGTTGAGTTCATTGCACTCAAGAAAATATGAGTTGGACACAGTTGGAATGTATTTTATTACACGTATAAAAAAAACATGATGATCTCCCCTTTTTTGTTCTTTGATGAAGTCCTATGGCTTAAAGTTGCACATCTCTTTTATAAAGCTCAACCGAGTAATTTATTTATTTATTAACATCAGGAGAGTCATGTCAAACGTTTGCGTATGTTAGTGGTCTTAATGTAAAAATAACTGATATTTCTACTCTTTGCATTCAATATAGCATATTAGTCTCTTCTTCAGTTCGCAAGCAGTGAACCTGTATGTGTGTGTGTCTGTGTGTGTGTGTATATGTGTGTGTGTGTGTGTATAATTGTCATTGTTTTTATTTTTATTATAGTTGTCGTCGTTGTGGTTAACCATATAGATTGAAGGGTCTAAAATAATATTATTACTTGTCGAATAACCACTTTTTTTCAATGCTGAACTTTTCGGACGAGAACCAATCATCAATATGTAAGAACAAAAGGAAAAAGAAGTAAAGGGACAGAATGAAAAAAAAAATAAGGAAAAATAAAAGAATTAACGTGTAGAATAATTTCAGTTCAACTTTGAAATAATTTCAAAATGACGTGCAACAAAGTCATTTCGGCTATAGGAGACAAGAGGACAGGTAAAGTGTAAGAGTTTCAATTGCATGTATGCGTGTATACATGAAGGGTGATGTGTGTGTGTGTGTGTGTGTGTGTGTGTGTGTGTATGTCGTTGTGTTGTTGCGTAAGAGTGAGTACGTGTGTGGATCTGTATGTGCATGTTTATTGTGTGAATCTAAAGTTGTGTATGTATGCGTCTTTACGTGAATGACTGCTGTTCGTATTTCTTTTGGAATGTGCTTGTTTTCGTTTTAGAATATATCCTTTTTTTTATTATATCGCGTGGAGTGGAATACATGCATGGAATATGGATGTTTTGGTGCTTTTTACACCGTGTTCAATTCTTCGACATGCATAGTTTAACCAGATTCTCCAGATATTTACACAACTGGATTAATATTCGGCTTACCAGTTCGTATTACACTGGACATTTTCTCGTGCTTAATGTACTTCTGTGTGTGTGAGTGAGTGAGTGCGAGCGTCTGTGTATGTCTCTGAGTGTGTGTATGAATATGCAATATATTATATATATATAATATTATATATATATATATATATATATATATATATATATATATATATATATATATATATATATATATATATATATATATCTTATATATATATATTATATATATATATATATATATATATAATATATATATATATATATATATATATATAATATTATATATATATATATATTTAAAGGCGGCGAGCTGGCAGAAACGTTAGCACGCCGGGCGAAATGCGTAGCTGTATTTCGTCTGTCGTCACGTTCCGAGTTCAAATTCGCCGCGAGGTCGACTTTGCCTTTCATCCTTTCGGGGTCGATAAATTAAGTACCAGTTACACACTGGGGTCGATATAATCGACCTAATCCGTTTGTCTGACCTTGTTTGTCCCGTCTGTGTTTAGCCCAGCCCCTTGTGGGTAGTAAAGAAATATTATATATTATATATATATATATATATAATATATATGTATTTATATATAAACACATCCAACGTATGAGCTTATACATATTATATAATTGAGGACAGACATTACTCACAACACACCGCACGCATATATATATATAGATATATATATATATAATTATATATATATACATGCACTCTCGCAAATGTACATGGACATATCTCACATGGACACGAACGTTTATTTGTCTAATTACGTCGCTGATTCTCTCTCTCCCTCTGTCTCTCTCTCTCTCTAGATATCTGTGTGTGTGTTTGTGTATGTATACATACACACACACCACACACACACACACATATTATATATATATAGATATAAATGTGTATATATATCTATACATATATATATATGCACATATATACATATGCACGAATACTTATACATATGCATACATACAAGCCTACATACATATGCACATATATGCATATAAATAAGGGCGTGTGTATATATATGTACGTATGAATACGTCCTTACGTCTGTGTGCATCTATGCGTGTTTTTGTCTGTCTGTCCGTGTACCTGCGTACATGTATGTATCTGTCTGCGAGTGTATGTATATAGGGAAGAAGACGAACATGCAGCATATTTCTTGGTAAATTGTTATTTTTTTCTCAGCCAGTCAGTGTTGTTTCGATATTTAGTCAATAAGAATCCTTTGCTGGTCTTTGACGAACACTGCAACTTTAGCTCGGCTCAAACATCAAAGACACTTTTATTATTCACCGCGTCTCTTATTGATTTTCAGTCAGAGACCTATCTTTGAACTGCCGCTTGCCTATATACATACATCAACATATACACTTACACTTATAGACGCAATCATATTACATATATGTGCACATACAGTCATCCACAGCATATATCTATGTATGCAAAGGCACATATACACGGATATGCACATGCATGTACTCCTCATACATGCATATATATATATACGTGTGTATATATATATAGATATATGCATACATACACGCACATGCACACATATACATATATACTATATATATATATATATTATATATATATATATATATATATATTTTATGATATATATGTATGTATGGTATGCATGCATGCAAATATACATGTATAAACATGCATTTATGCATGCAGATACGGCTGCATATATATATACAGGCATGCAAGCTTGCTACTCTTCACGCTAGTCACATATGCATAAATGAATTCATACATACACACGCACACAGATTCATAGGAGAAACACACATACATATATAAGCAGGGTGACAAGAAAACAAGTACACACGCATACATACACATACATCTACATACACATATGCAATACTTATTCAGAATTTACTTAAGCGCTGAAAACACGCGTTTATAGCTACATAGGTAGGTAGACATGGATATGGTGATAAATAGAGAGATAAATAGAAGGAAAAATAGACAGAAAAAAACTAACAAATAGCTAGATACATCATTTGTGGTTGCATATATATATATATACATATATATATATATTTACATAAGCATATATACATCCATATAATTATTTATATAGATATGTATATATATATTAGGTGGGCAACTAATTTCCCGCCGTTTTTTTTTAAATTTAAATTTTTAAAAAGGTTTAACAAAAAATAACAACTAATTAATCAATAATGTAGTTACCCTTGTCGTTTACAACTTCTTTCCAACGTTCAACAAGATTTTCAATACCGCGTTGGTAGAAGTCACTCGATTTCGACTTGAAAAATTGATCCAACCATGCTCTCAATTCTGCATCAGTATTGAACGAAACTCCGCACATAGCATTTGAAAGAGATCGAAAGAGGTGGAAATGCGTTGGTGCCAAACCAGGAGAGTACGGCGGGTATGGCAGCACTTCCCAGCCATACGTTTGAATGTCTTCCTTGGTCATATTGGTGATATGAGGGCGGACGTTGTCGTGCAGCAGAAGAACACCATGCTGACGATTAGATCTTTTCTCGTGAATAGCCGTGTTGAATCGTTCCATCTGTTGAACATAGAGTTCCGCGTTGACCGTTCGGTTCTGTTCAAACAATTCATAATGGATAATCCCTTCCCAGTCCCACCATACGCACAACATCGTTTTACGTCGATGAAGATCTTATTTCACGCGCGGTGTCGCTTGTTTACCGGGGCTAAGCCATTCCTTACGCTGATTCATATTGATGTACAGGCACCATTTTTCGTCGCCAGTAACGATTCGGTAAAGAAACCGTTGCTTATGTCCGTGATTTAAGCGTTGACGAGCAAGCAAACCAGCGGAGATTGAGGCTGGTTGATTTTTGTTGTTGTCACTTAAAGCATACGGAACTCATACTCCATACATTTGAACCTTTACCATCGAGTGAAGATGGTTCGCTATAACAGTGTGGGATCATTCCATTTTCTCTGCCAGTTCCCTTGTCGTTTGACGAGATTTTTCGAGCAAAAGTTGATTTAATCGCTCTTCATCGAACTCAACTGAACGGCCAGAACGAGGTACAAATTTGAGGTCAAAATTTCCATTTTTGAACTTGACATACCAATCACGAGCAATTCTTTCAGCTATGGCACTCTCTCCATACACAGCACAAATGTTGCGAGCAGCTTTTGCGGCCTTAGAACCTTGATTAAAAGCAAAAAGAAGGAGGTGTCTAAAATGTTCGTTTTTCTCAACATATTAATGTTCTGAAAATAAACAAAATTTAACTAAAATTAACTAGAAAAAAAAAGAGATTCCAAAGTTTTAAAACGCTATAAATTTAAATTCCAAAATTAAAAAATGGCGGGAACTTAGAAGCAAACCCAATATATATGTGTGTCTATATATATAAAATACATATATATATATAAATATATTCATATATATACATACGCATATGTACATATTTACATCTATACGTATTATATATATATATATATATACACATACACATATATATGAACATGTAGGCACAGGACGTCATGGAACGTGTACAAAAAAAGAAGTACGAAGTACGAGTACATGGAATATGAACAATTTTTTCGAACAAAAAAAGACACAAATGGAAAACAAGGCAAACAACATAAATAACAACCGTTCATCAGTTGTTGGCTGTTTTTCTACTCTCGTATTTCGAGCATTTATCAAGAATATACGCTTTCGATAAAACAGTTGCTCCCGCAAAGCAAATGAATTAAATTTTGAAATTTTTGCGGAGGGTTAGAATTGGTAACACAAACAGGACAGTGAAAACAAACAGGAAGGGCTGCTAAAGGTAAACGAGGTAGTGGTGGTGAACACGTAAATCAAGCTTGGACAGGAGACCGACAAGAACACAACTTTCTCTCCGCTGTAGCTGGAACAAAGACGACATGTTCTTGTCTGTCTCATGTCCCAGTTTGATCTACGCGTTCGCCACCACCACGACGTTTAGGCTTAGTAGCCGTTCTTGTTTATTTTCACTGTCCTGTTTGTGTTAGCAAATTTGACCCTCTGCAAAAATCCCAAATTGTATTTAATTTGCTTTGTGGGAGCATCTGTTTTATCGAAAGTGTATATTGTTGTTAAATGCTCGAAATACGAGAGTAGACAACTGATGAGCGGTCGTTCCTTATGTTGTTTGTTTTGTTTTCCATTTGTGTCTTTTGCTGTTCGAAAAAATAGTTCATATCCCATATACTCATACTTCGTATTATTTATTGTTGTACACGTTTCATGACGTCCTGTGCACACATATGCATATATATATACGTATAGATATAAGTATGTACATATAGGTATGTATATATGCATATATGTTATAATTATTTATATTACCATATGATTGACGCCACTCATCCTCTTCCGAGTATATAATATATATAATATATATATATACTATATATATCTATATATATATATATATATACATACATATACATATAATGGATATAAGCATACACATTCGGAACAACTGAATGGCCGTTGACTTATGTACATACATTTAAAATTCATCGCTTATATATGCACATTAGCATAGCCGACAATAATCGTGCGCGAAAGAAAATTATGCGCCCATACTTTTAAATATCCGTGCAGACTAAATTAAACTAAAATAAAATTTGAAATCTCCAAACATGATATGAACAGACCAGCCTGGGCGAAATAGACAGCAGTCTCTTACATTTTAATACATACAAGCAAATCTCTGTGTGTATGTGTGTCTGTGTGCTTGGTTCACGAATGCATTTACGAACCTCCACACGAATTTGTATTTAAGGTACGTCTAAAATCTGCAGACGTTACAAAAATGGAGGAAGTCATACCTATCGTGGTATATGTATGCAAATCTATGTTGCGCACAGACACTCTTACGTAGATAAGCATAAATGCATAATGTACATTCTATTATTCTTTTAGTCTTATATTTGTTTCAGTCATTTGACTGCGGCCATGCTAGAGCACCGCCTTTTGTCGAACAAATCGTCATCAGGACTTATTCTATGTAAGCCTAGTACTTATTCTATCGGTCTCTTTTTTCGTAAACAAACGAAAAGCGGTGGTCAAGCGATGGTGGAGGCACAAACACAGACACACAAATATACACACACACATATGTTTCCGTCTACTAAATCCATTGACAAGGCTTTGGTCGGCCCGAGGCTATAGTAGAAGACACTTGCCCAAGGTTCCACGCAGTGGGAATGAACCTGGAATCATGTGATTGGTAAACAAGCAACTTACCACATAGCCACTCCTGCGCCCGTATATGTATGACTTTTATATTTTAGTGCGTACATTCGTTAGACTCTGGAAAGGGTTTTAGTCTAACGAATCGATTCCAACACTTTTCTTGTACCTATTCTATTGGTCTATTTTATCAAATCGATATGTAACTGAGATGTAAACATAACAACACCGGAGATGTAAACACAACAAAACAGTATTCACATACACAAACACACATACATAGACACACACATACAAATAGTCGACAAAGGGAATAAAAACGGACTCAGCACATCTAATAAATGTTACACACACACACCACACAACACACATATATATATTATATATACATATATTATATATATATATATATATATATATATATATATATATATATGTATACTCTTTACTCTTTTACTTGTTTCAGCAGCATCCGGCTGAGGCCATGCTGGGCACCGCCTTTTGCTACCCTCTCTAAGTCCAGTTTGCCGTGGTTGGCCACTGATCTAAAGAGAGTTTGTAGCTGCTGCCCTTAGGTTACCTTCGTACCTTGCAGTGGGGTTCATCTGGGATCCCGGAAAGCAGCTTGTCTAGATGTTTTTTGAAAATGTCCACATCCGCATCATGTAGATCTCTTAGTTTTCTTGGCAGTTTGTTGAACAGCTGAGGGCCCCTGAACCCCAGGCTATTACAGTATCTGCTCCTTACCCTGGATGTGGGAAGACGGGACCTTTGGCACCACACAGTGACGTTCCTGTACGGGGATTGGAACAGCTCTCAATTCCAAAATTTGGTGCTAGTCCCTCCAGGATTTTCCATATGTATATCACTGCATATCTCTCTCGTCTTCGTTCCAAGGAGTACACATTGAGTTCCCTAAGCCTCACTCCCAATAGTTTCTCTTCTTTCATGGTGGAAATCCTCTTGGTGAATGTCTTTGGATTGTCTCAAGCTCTGTGGTTAGTTTGACACTATGCGGTGACCACAGTTGGGAGCAGTAGTCCAGGCGGCTTAGGACAAATGTCCTCCATAGTGTCAACATGGTCTCGCAGTCTCTTGTCCGGAATGTCCTCAGGATCCAGCCAGTGAGTCGTCTGCACATTGTCGCCACCTTCGCGATGTGTGAGAAAAAGATGCATCGTCACTCATGTCTATCCCCCGGTCCCGTATTGATTCGATACTGGGATTTCGATCCCTCCTGGACCAGTATAAGTTGTGTTGTAATGTATATGTGTTTACAGCTTGATATTGTAAGGCTTGAATTTACCAGCATTAAATTGCATGTTGTTGTCTTCAGCCATTTGTATCTGCATCCAGATCTTGTTTAAAAGGTCAGCATCAGCTGGGTTTTTTATTGCCTGTGCTACCTTGTGTCATCAGCATAGCTAGTGAGGGATGTGTTTGTGCTACCAAGGGCATGTCGAGAGCGCCACCAAAAACAGCAAGGGTCCCAAGACTGTGCCCTGTGGCACCCCGCTTGCTATTGGTGGTTCTTTCCCGAGAGGGCTCCATTGGCTGCAACCATCTGGCTTCTGTCCTTCAGGAAGTCATGTATCCACTCACCTACTTTCCTGTTATGCCGAGTCTGATTAATTTGTGACATATCACTCTGGTCGACTTTGTCAAAGGCCTTCGCAAAGTCGAGATATCCACATCCACCTGTGAGCGATCCAGTAGTTGTTTCAGTACCCAGTCGTAGTGTTGTAACAGCTGCGTAAGGCAGCTTCTTCCTGGGCGAAAGCCATGCTGTGTGTCAGTGAGACGGTTAGTTTCTTCGAGGAACGTGATCAGTTTTTTTCTGATGATTCGTTCCATGACCTACTTATGTGTGACGTCAGGGAGACTGGCCTGTAGTTTTGGCCTCTGCTCTACTCCCTCTTTGTGGATAGGGCATATGGTGCCTTCTTTTAGCGCCCTGGGCAGTTTACCGTTAGCCAAGGAACCACTGAGAGAGTTTCTTCAGTGGTCCGCTAGGGCATGCCTGCATGTTTTAGGAGGACTGCTGGGAATCCATCTGGTCCAGCAGCTGAGTTATTTCATTTCTTCTTCTATGGCAGATATTACATCCTCTCTGTTATGTCTATGTGGTCGATGGTTGTTGTTTGGTTTTGGAGTGTTGTGGCATCAAAGAAAACTTCTGGGTTGTGATTTGCATGTGCCCCAGAGGGGATGTGAACACACTTTTATACTGTTCCTTTAGTAATTCACTTATCCCTTGGGGTCCTCAGTTAGAGAGCCCTTTTTATCAAAGAGTGGGGGCCAATCTTGCAGTGTACCGAGGTGGTTTCTTTCGCAAATTAAAGAAGGCTTTAGGGTTTGTTTTAATATTCTCTATGGCCCTGGCTTCTCTCTCTGGCCCTCTCCCTTCTCATAGGAAAGTTTGAGTGCAGTTTTCCGTTTCAAAAAGTTTCAGGTGGAGTCCCTCATTGTTTCTCTGCCGTGCATTCAGTTTGCTTCGAGAGCTTAGCTCTTCGCCTCATAAGTATTTTCCTGTCTCTGGGAATAACGTTCCTATGCCCGGCTGGCTTTTTTCTCGGGACAAACTTATGGCATATGTTCTGTATTGTTGTCATGAAATGTTGGAAATGTGTGTTGGTGTCTTGTGTGGTGATGAAGTCACTCCAGTCATGTTTTCGGATCTCTTCGTTGATCTTCTTCCAGTTTGCCTTATGGAAGTTTAGACTGGATAGGCCTGTGGTATTTTCTAATGGCTGCGTCTCAACTACTCTCTCATACCATAATCATTACCTCTACTAAGTTGTTGATCTGAGAGAATTGTTGGTGTTACCATTATGTTGTGGATGAGCATCGGGTTGCTTGTGAAACAGAGGTCCAAGACATTCTCACCTCTTGTTGGCCAATGTATGTATATATATATATATATATTATATATATATATATATATATATATATATAATATATATATATATTGATTTATATATATATAATATATATATATATATATATATATATATATATATATAAATATATATAATATATATATATGAAGGGAAAGTTTACGAAAAGAAACAAAAGACGAAGGCAGGTGGAGTACAGACAAACAAATGTATTAGTATAACGCTCAGGAATAGAAAAAGTTTTTTACGTTTCGAGCCTACGCTCTTCGACAGAAAGATACACGGAAAAAAACAAGAAGAGGAAAAATTGCGTGTAGGCGCTAACGATCTATCATGGCGTCCTGACTTCGGACAGTGGTCAGATACGAGAGGGACAGTAGGGGAGATAACATGGTCAAGTGACTTCCAATACGAAGGTGCCCCCAACACAAAGGTGCGTGTGTGTAAAAGAGAGTATGTATGTGCGTGTGAAAGAGGGCTGGTGGTCTGGACGTGTGTGTGTGTATATGTATGTGTGGGTGTGGAGATGTGGGGATGGGTGTGTGGGTTGTGTGTTGTGATGTGATATGTGTATGTATGTGTAGGTGTAAATATGTGGGGATGGGTGTGTGGGTGGTGTGCTGTGGGTGGTGTGTTGTGATGTGCTGTGTAATGTTGTATGGTGTAGAATAATATACATATATAAACACACACACACACATATATATATACATATATATATGTATATATTGCAATATATATACATACATATACATACATACATACATATACATACTACATGCACATATATATATATTATATATATATATATATATATATATATTTTTTTTTGTTATTTTATATACAATTCTTGCTACACATCTAGGAGGACGACGAACTACAAGTAAAAAGAAAAAAAGTTTGATTTATGTAAAGAAAGATTCGGATTGGTCTGACAAGTAAGTACTACATATCTCATAAATTTGAATTATATCTGACTTAGTAACCCGTAATTGGATGCAATATCTCTGAAACTCATTAATTTGTAATACACCTAAGGCTAGCGGGCATAGAGTCAACCTGATAGCAGTTTTTATAGTCGAATCAGCTTTGCAAATGTTCCTCTCACATTCTTTACACTCAAAAACTACAGTACCTTACCAGATATAATCCTTTCTACTACAGGCACAAGGCCTGAAATTTGGAGGAGGGAACTACTTAATTTATCGACTCCGAAAGGATGAAAGGCAAATTCGACCTCGGCGGTATTTGAACTCTGAACGCAGCAACGGGCGAAATACCGCTAAACATGCCGTCCAGCGTGCTAACGATTCTGCCATCTCGCAACCTTCCCTATCAGATATAATTCTTTCTACTGGAAGCCCAAGGTTGACCTGGGTTTAAGAAGGGACATCGATAACAACTATTTGAAGCCATTTTCATAATCTATAAGCAATGTACATTATGTCTTACGAATTATAAACATTAACCGAAAATCTCCATTTAATACCAAAGGAACTTTGTTGCTCACTGTTGAACATATCTTTATATTTGAATGTGAAGCCTCAGCAAAATATTTTCAGCAAAATTGGCTGTTGTTCCTACGTGCAATTCTCGACCCTTCATGACTCCGATGTTTATATAAAGAAAAGGCCGCCGACTTAAACCGATACAGCTTGGCACCAGATCGTCGCAGGAGTTGCTGCCATGATGCAAAAGTGATGAAAGTGAAATCGCAATGTTTCTTGCCCGGATCCTCTACAATTCTGTTAATTCACCGCCTTAGATTTTTATAATTGTTTTTTTATTGATACTGAAAGGTTGAAAGCCAAAGCTAATTCCTGCATGGTATTCTGCGCAACATTCTAATAACTATACCAGTTCCCCTTTCTTGACCATTAACTACATCGTTAATCATTACTCAATAACGTTAATTAATATTGACAAAAACATTCATGGCTCTGTAGTAAGCAGCTTGCTTACCAACTACATGGCTCCGGGTTCAGTCCCAATGCGTGGCACCCTGGGAAAGTGTCTTCTACTATAGTCTCGGGCCGACCCAAGCCTTGCGAGTGGATTTGGTAGACGGAAGCTGAAAGAATCTCGTCGTATATATATATATATATATATATATATATATATATGTGTGAGTGTGTGTGTGTGTGTGTGTGTGTGTGTGTGTGTATGTGTGTGTGTATGTGTGTGTGTGTGTGTTTCTGTCTGTCTTTGTTCCCCCCAATATCGCTTGACAACCGATGCTGGTGTGCTTACGTCCCCGTAACTTAGCGGTTCGGCAAAAGAGACTGAAAAAATAAGTACTAGGCTTACAAAGAATAAGTCCTGGGGTCGATTTGCTCGACTAAAGGCGGTGCTCCAGCATGGCCGCAGTCAAATGACTGAAACAAGTAATAGGGTAAAAGAGTAACTACAATCATTTATCACCTTTACTACCGATTGTGCATCACTCAGCGTGAACCCCTGACAACCACCATCACCAGCAATCCATACCAGCTTACGGTCAACCATTACTATTGTCATCCACCAACACAGAAAAACCATCAAAAACACCCCTTCCTTTGCTTGATACCACCTAACTCTTATGGCTTACTCACTATAATTCCGATCCATTATTTGTCTGTGATGCTGACCAAATATCGAAATGGATGTTGGAATCATTGTCAATATGTTGTCTGGTTGTCCAGACATTTTTTAGTAAGTTTAACTATTTATACCTATCTCTGGCCTTGTCTGAATCTCTAAGCTAAGAGTTCGAACACTGGAGTACATTTAAACTCAAGGATAAATTTTATTTGCTGTAAGCAGTCCGATGTGCTGCGTCAGGAATAGCTGTTCATTACTATCATTCGTAGGTCATAAATTTTGTTGTTTTTTCTCTACTAATAACATCAATACAGTCCAGTGGCTTCACTTCCTAACAATGTGTGCATTTTTTTTCAAAATACAGTATTTTATATGGCGTGCAATAGACCATAATAGCATTGGTGATCGAAAACATACCCAGCTTGAACAACAGTAGAAGATTTGAGTGGGGTGTGTCAACATATTTAATCCTTCGACTCCTGTCCTAGGCTAGCGTATGTGATGTTATGAGTACTCGTCAAGATCCTGATGTACACACCGTCAAGACGATCTTGAAGTGAATTCATGATAGTATAGGTTTCAAATACATAAAGAAAACTCTCATGCCATACCCTGAGGAAGGTTAGCGGTATTGTCTTTGAAATGTTTGATTAACGAATACTTTGAGCATGGTTACAGTGTCATTCCAGGTTTCTCTCTTGCGTGGAACTATACAAAAATTATACATACATATATATATTTACATACATACATACATATATATAT
>NC_043002.1:80031935-80036935 GCF_006345805.1 Octopus sinensis | reverse complement strand
GAGGTTCTTTATAGCTGGGACATAGATAGCTACAATCAACGATTTCAGTAAGATAAATAGAAAAGTAAAAATGAAGAAATTATAAAATAGTTTTTACACTGGGAATGAAAATTCCATACAGATGTAAGCGTGGCTGTGTGGTAAGTAGCTTGCTTACGAATCACATGATTCTGGGTTCAGCCCCACTGGCACCTTGGGCAAGTGTCTTCTACTATAGCCTTGGGCCGACCAAAGCCTTGTGAGTGGATTTGGTAGACGGAAACTGAAAGAAGCCTGTCTTATATATATATATGTGTGTGTGTGTGTGTGTGTGTGTGTGTGAATATGTTTGTGTGACTGTGTTTGTCCCCCCAAAATCGCTTGACAACCGATGTTGGTGAGTTTACGTCCCCGTAACTTAGCAGTTCGGCAAAAGAGAACGATAGAAATAGGTACTAGGCTTACAAAGAATAAGTCCTGGGGTCGATTTGCTCGACTAAATGCTGTGCTCCAGCATGGCCACAGTCAAATGACTGAAACAAGTAAAAGAGTAAAGAGTAAAGAGAGAGTATTCTTATTATAGAATATTGTAGAAAATCCAAACATAATATTTAATAATTATGGCCTCCCCTTGAATAGGACTAGGTCCATGCCGCCCTATTTGTCGCTCGTCTTCTTATAATTTCTGCTGTAATCAACACTTTAGGCCTTGCGCTAATCACTACGTCCAGTGTTTTATTACCCAACGTTATCCTCCTAGAAACCTCTCTTTGCTTGTATCATTCCCGCTGTTATCGAATAAGAAATGTTCCAGGGAGACATTAACGGCATCGATTTCACCGGTTCAGGAGGGACCGTGAGCACTCCAACTTTCTCAAGACCCATCAATTAAAGTGAAGTTCAGTATAAAGAAAATTAAATATCAAAGAATGAAAGTCTTCTGCGTCCGTTCCCAGACAGCATCCTGCAAGACATGCAGCGTAGGTTTGCTGATGGTTTATAGAAAATATAATTAGAAGCATCAGAAAATCCGTTGTAATTTTTTAATATCTTAAAATCCTGTCATAATTATTTATAGACATCTGTGAGTCTTAAAATCAAACAAATGATAGTTTTTCTATATTTTCTGTATTTTCAACTTTAAATACAGTTTATTTTTAAGTATGCCAGTGATGTTGGTTTCGTTTTTAGTCTCCAATGCGCTACAAAGTAAAACGGTAAATGAATAAATAAAATCCGAAAAAACACTGCTTTACTGACAGCTTAAAAAACAAAACACAAACGACTTGAACAACCTCTTACAAATCAACAATTAGTATAATGATAGTCAGATTGTCTAGTAATCTCAAAATGCAAATATTGATCAACAGGCATGCTAGATGTAGCTGTGGCACATGAGCGTTATATATTATATGTAAGCAATGCTGGATTGAAAGTTCGCATGACTGTCTGGTTAGAAACTAGTCTACATCACTTTCGAGTTGTTTGAGTCTCTATTATACAACTCAGCCCACTGAAGTCGCGTATTGCAGTTAATTATGTAGAACAGGGTCGTTACCGCTTTGCGGCATTTCTTCTGTGTCTCTTTTCGTAATGAATTTAAATGCTGCCGATATCAACTTTACTAGTAAGAGAACCAATTTCCAATTCCTAATATCCATCTGAAAGAAGGATGGCCGCATTGGGTAATGGTCTAATTGTAGATATATATTAATCTGAAAATAAGACGGCGGAATGATTGCAACTGGAAGACCTTCAATCAAAGGCTCCCTTAGGGGGCAGAGAAGAATAACAACAGCAACAGAGATTATTTATATTAGAAGGGAGCGCAAATATAAAGAGATTTTAATTTCAACTCACGGTCTCAGATCAAATCACTTGCTTCGTAAGTACCACACGATCATAATAAAGTAAATATATAATACGAAGCTAAGACACAAAGCCATAGTGAACGAAATACAATAGTGCATTAGCAAGAGATAGAAAGGTGACTCAAATAATCGCACAGCTTGAACGCTGCCTCGAATTTCTTTGCCACATTTATTGAGAACATATATATATATATATATACATGTCCAGCATAATTCTTTCAGTGTGGACTAAATGATCCGCATATCAGAAATTTGTAAATGCATCATTTCATTTCCGCAGTTCATTTTTGTAGCGACGTGATCATAATAGCTTTTCATTCTCACATCCACTAAGAAAGAAAAATAAAAGGGCGATAATTCATACTCCGCATTTCTATTAATTCGAGATTATATATTTCTTTACTACCCACAAGGGGCTAAACATAGAGGGGACAAACAAAGACAGACAAAGGGATTAAGTCTATTACATCGACCCCAGTGCGAAACTGGTACTTAATTTATCGACCCCGAAAGGATGAAAGGCAAAGTCGACCTCGGCGGAATTTGAACTCAGAATGTAACGACAGACGAAATACGACTACGCATTTCGCCCTGCATGCTAACGTTTCTGCCAGCTCGCCGACATTATGACTATATTCCAGACAATTACATGGCGTTAATAGAAAGCAATAGTATACTACAGTGGAGACGCGTGGCTTACTGGTTAGGGAGTTTGATTCATGACCGTAAGATTGTGGTTCCGATCCTTGAGCCAGGCGATCCGTGGTGGTCTTGAGCAAAGCACTTCATTTCACGTTGTTCCAGCTCACTTAGCTGTAGAAATGAGTTTAGTCAGGAGAGGGATGGATTCCGCCAGCATTTCTCAGCCTAGATACACTGCATGGCTGCAGCGGCCCAACGACACCCAAAGAGTTAAGGAACTTGTCAACTGTTAATTGTCAATTGTCAATATTATACTACGGAATCAGAATTAGTGACGGAATAATCTTTCTAAAATATAAAGTAATAAAGAGAATGAGAAAGCTAAAAAAACATTATTCATTTTTTATGTTAAAACCGTCTGGAATTGTCTTTTACATAAGAATTCGCCACTAAGATATAATGATAATGAGCCAAACACTGGGCTAGGACTGATAATAACACGCAAAATGGCACTATCATAAATAACAGCTAGAATAATCTCAAAGAAAGAAAAAATAGGGAGCATGAGAAATATTTACTTTAGGTTATAAGCGACGAAAACGCATTTTGAAAATGTCAAAAGCGACAAGCCTATTTATTCACTTAACCCAAACATAGTTTTTACATACTAAAAATTATTTAAAATTTGTTAAGCTGAAGACCAGGCCCTGGTCAGTTAAATATGATTTAATTCTTCTGCTGCAACATCATTTTTAGCCGAAATACACGCAAACATGCATAGACTATAACTCATCTCTATACAAAAGTAATATGTGATCCGTTCTTTCATTCTTTCTCTGCTTTTTACGTATGTTAAAGATGTCAAACTTACATTAAGAATATAGACTTCAGTATATTTACAGTTAAACAAGAATACGATAGCATTATCTATATGCAAACGTCTATTTCTATATTTTTTCTTTTCATACATACGATTACATAGAAAAAAACTATTTACTCCTGTTAAAAAGTTAAACTTGATTTAATTAGACAAAAACAATATCCATGAAACAAAACATTTAAAGGATTTTCAAGTTTTCTCAGTATTTTCCTATACATTCACATTTACACAGGCCATATATACATATTCATATATATATATATATATATATATATATATAAAAAAATTTATTCATATATATACATGTGTGTGTGTGTACACATATACGTCTATGCATAAATATATATATATACTTATATATATATAATATATATATATACTGTTGTGCCTGGGGAGAGTCATTTCCTTTTTGTGCCTTATAATGTAACACACGTAACACACTCACCGATAAAGTTTCCACTTATTTTTTTATATTTTTAAACGAAATATATATATATATATATATATATATATATATATACACACACATATATATATATATAATATGTGTGTATGTGTGTGGGTGTGTTTACATACGCACACATTAGATAAAATAATTTTCTCTGTACGCATATTTTCATTTTCTAGAGTTTACATTTCAAACAAACCGACTATTTTACCAAACGTCAAGCAAATTCCACCTCAGGAATGGTCAATACAATTCAACATCTTATTTACAGAACAAACTTTATTTTGGAGAGTATTTCATATTTGTCCAACTGAGCGAGTTACGCTACCTTCATAAATACAGAAGTTATTTATATGTAACTTCTATTTGGTGTACACTGCCGTCAGCCATTGTGCATTCATAACATTCTGAATTGTTATAAATATAGATACATAACTACATACATACACACATGCTCACACATACCTATGCATATGTATCTATATATATATATATATATATATAATATATATATATATATAACATATATTATACACATATATATATGAACATAAAATTGGGTATACGAATGTGTATATATATATGTGTGTGTGTGGATATATATACATACGTACATACATTCATACATACATATATATATATATATATTCACACGTAGACGTAGACGTATGTGTACAAATATAATTTACATTGATAGATATAATGTAATACGTGCATATGTAACTATGAATCAGTCACACACTTTCTCTCACCCTCTCTCTCTCTCAGTATATATATATTGTGTGGTGTGTGTGTGTGTGTGTGTGTGTGTGTGCGTGTGTGTATATATATATGTGTGTATGAATATATATATGTGTGTATATATATATATATATATATATATATATATATATATAAGTGCATTTAAATAAACAGACATATTCGATCGTGTAGAATTTATACACAAAAAGGTATTTACTTATGTACGAGGGAAACATTTGTTTTGGTTGGCATATAATCACGCACAAGCATACACGCACACGCACGTGCACAAGCATACGCTCACACATACACGTGCACGCGCACGCTAACACACACACTCATATATATATGTATATAAACACACACATACGTACATACGTACATATGTATGTGTATATCCATATATAGCTGCATGTGTATAAATATGAATAACGAGATA
>NC_043002.1:80006935-80026935 GCF_006345805.1 Octopus sinensis | reverse complement strand
TCGTATATACATGGCCTGCTCGCTTAGCCAGCGGGGTGGCGTCATTCGAAGGCTAAAACAATGCGAACGCATTGTGACCAGCGATATGTAACAACATCTGATGGTCTGGTCGGCCACGTGATCACGTGATATATATATACATATATATAATTGTAAAAATTGGGTGTCAACATGAAGGGGTATGGTTTTAACTGTAGCAGAACCACCCTACTACTACTTCTACACATTCAAAGCAGTTTGCCCACAGTACCTAAGCAACAACACACTTTGTTAAACTCACTTTCTGCTACCAAATTCAGGCGACGACAGACAGAGAGGATGCTCTTGAAGCCGAGAATTTGAACTTACGGAGACAATATTTACATGTCGCCAGAGGAAACACAACTAAATCTCGAAATGCAGGGAATCGGTTAATCATAATGAAGTACCTGCACGCCTGGAGAACTATGTTGCGTGGAAACAATTGTAGTGATAGTAAATGTCCAACCCTACCCATTCTTGTTGACAGATGAGCAAATGCAAATCTGAAATGACATATAATACTACAACTGGTTAGCACAGGCTGCAATCTGAAGGTGGGCGAGCTTTATACTGTACACTACTACGTTCTTACTAGAATATAACATAACTGTATACATATCTATATATAAACAAATATATATACGTATGTATGTATGTATGTATGTATGTATATATATATATATATATATATATATATATATATAATATATATATATATATATATCCACCCTTAGGGGTTAGCCATATTGAAATGGCAAAAATACGTCACGATGTGTTACCGCTACTGTATATAACTCACTTTGATATTTATCATTGTTTGATTTCACTTTTCAATATCAGCGACAGTGGGCGCTGGAAAAAGTATAAGTATTTGTGAAGGAAATCTAATTCTCGGCGACAACTATGATTGTCACACGCTGACGAGAGGTCAATACCTCGAAACTCGAGTCCGTGTGTATCATAAGTTGAAGACGGGAAGGATGACTTCCCTTTGCAAATACTGACAGGACACAGATAGTGTGTCTATGGCCAGCTGGAGGAGTGTGTCCTCCTGGGGCTAAAAACTACAGTAGCATCCACCCTTAGGGGTTAGCCATATTGAAATGGCAAAAATACGTCACGATATATATATATATATATATATATATATATATATAGATAGATAGATAGATAGATAGATAGATAGATAGATAGATATTTATGTATATATATATGTATATCTTAGAGTGTGTGCTTGTGTGTGTGCGTGTGTGTGTGTGTGTGTGTGTGTGTGTGTGTGTGTGAATGTTATACTTACATGGTGAAGGTGCGTGGCTTAGTGATTAGGGTAATCGTCTCAAGATCGCAAGTTCATGAGCTGAAAGAAAAAAAAAAACAGCGCATGACACTATTTTTCCCGTTGCTTCAGTCTACTCAGCTTGCAAAAATGAGTTTACCTGTAACTCAAAGATGAACCTTGTCACATGCTGTGTTACGCTGAATCTCCTTCAGAACTACATTAAGTGTACGAGTGTTTATGGTGTGTTCAGCCACTTGCACGTTAATTTCACGAGCAAACATTTTCGTTAATCGGATCAACTGGAACCCTCGTTTTCGTAACTGAACGAGTGTCAGTCACTATTTATATGAGTAATTACGATAAGTTTATATTATCATTTTCTGCAAAAGATAATAAATGTAAAAAGGAACGATTTAAACCCACGAATCATCATGGAGCACCTTATCGCGCTGTGATATACAGAACTAATCTGGTTAGAATATGGATTTCAAATTTCCAAACAGCCACAAGGAGGAAACGTGTATTGGAACTAATAACATAAACTCTTGGTCATTGTATTTTCTCTAACATTTGACTGGTATATCATAACTAGTATTATTACTAAGTGTAGTAGATGCTTAACTATTACACTGGAAGCAGACTGGAGAATGATTGTCAACGAGGACCTCTAAACTTCACAACCGCAGTCGTACATCTTTGTGCACACACAAGAGACAACGAATATATTTGTGTCTGTGTGCACATATGTGTGTGTGTGTGAATAGATGTGTATATGTCTCATGCGTATGTAGATGTAGATTTATATACGTTCATATATATGAATGCATAGATATACGTATATGTATATACGCATGTGTAAATGTACGAATGTGTGTGTGTATATATATATATATATACACACACACACACGAACAAAAAAAAAACACATGTAGATGTACACATTTAATGGGATATTTATATTCATCCATATTTTGATGCATGTGTATGTAATATGTACATCCATCCATCATCACACATACGCACGCACACAGATACACACTCATATTGATAACGGTTCGACGCAGTTATTTGTAGCCTAAAATTTCGTGCGGGCGTAGGACGCGTCCATCACATTAGATGTAAGTGTATGCATGTATGTATATATATATATATATATATATATATATATATAATATATATATATATATATATATGTAGAGAGAGAGAGAGAGAGAGACAAACACAGACACACACACCCACACCATGCACACACATATATATATATATATATATATATATATATATATATATATATATATATATATATATACAGTGGTTGGACAAAATAATGGAAACACCTAGCATCATAACATCATAATTTTGAATATCTATAAAACCGTCACAGCTTGTTTATTTTTATGTTTTTTTATTTATTATTTGAGTTGCTTAATATGCTTTGCTAAAATTGCTATTTTCAGATATCATCAGAAAAAGGTAATTAAAATTCATTAAAATAACGAATCTACCGACTTTCAAAAAGGTCAAATTGCTGGTGCTCGTATAGCAGGCGCTAGCGTAACAAAAAACAGCCAAAATGTTTGGTCTATCAAAAAGTACTGTCTCGAAAGTAATGACAGCCTTTGAAAAAGAGAGAAAAACCTCGTCGAAGCAAATCTCCGGAAGAAAAACCAAAGATAGTGACCGTCGGACTTATACGCGAATTGTTAGAAAGGATCACAAAGATACAGCTTCCAAAATTACTGCAGAGCTTAATGACCAACTCAAGAACCCAGTTTCCGCAAAATCTGTTCGGCGGGAGCTGCACAAACCCGGATTTCACGGGAGGGCTGCAATCAGAAAACCACTGCTTTCAAAAACAAACGTTGCAAAGCGTTAAGAGTGAAGTAAAAACCTACAGAATTGATCCCTAGCGCGGTGGAAGAATGTTATTTTCTCAGATTAATCATCCTTTACATTATTTACGACCACCGTCCGAGTATACATATGGAGACAGCCAAAAGAAGCATTTGACTCAGACTACCTTCTTCCAACTGTTAGACATCGAGGAAGATCTGTGATGATCTGGGTGGCTGTAATTTGGAAATCCACCGGCCCAATGGTTTTCCTACATGGCAGAATTAATTGTCAAGTCTATTGAAGTATTTTCTCTGATCAAATTCGTCCTATACTTGCGGAACTGTTTCCGGGGGAAAACGCTATCTTTCAGGATGATAGTGCATCAATTCACACAGCTAAATTTGTTACTGAATGGCTCGAGGAACATTCTAGTGAAGTTGAACATCTTATCTGGCCACCACAGTCCCCATATCTCAATATTATTGAACATTTATGGTGCATTTTAAGAAACAAGAAAGGAGTCAATATCCTCCGCCATCAAGAACTGGAGACTGCTTTAGCTGAAGAATGGACAAAAATTCCTTTGGAAACAATTCAAACTTGCTATGAGTCCATACCTCGTAGAATTTAAGCTGTAATTACTGCCAAAGGTGGTCTTATCCCTTATTAAAATAAATTTGTTGAAAATTTTAGGTGTTTCCATTATTTTGTGCAACCCCTATATATATATATATATATACATATATACATATATATATCAAAAGACGTCAACAAGAAACTATGGTATTACAACCAGCCAGGCAAAGTCGTCGGTACATTTGCGGCACCTGCCAGAGGGAGTGTTTGTCCAGTATAGGACTACACAGCCACAGCAGATGTATTAGAACATGAAATGTAAAAGCCAGACTAGATTATTTTATGCGCAACTCCATTGTCTCCCGAGACAAAAAGGATGCCAACAATATATATGTATATATATACGAAGGGGTTCTTTCAGTTTTCGTCTACCAAATCTGCTCACAAGGCTTTGGTTGCCCCGAGGCCATAGTAGAAGATACTAGCCCAAAATGCCACGCAGTGGGACTGAACCCAGAACCATGTGGCTGGGAAGGAGGCTACTTATTACACAGCTACTCCTGCGCCTATATATGTATATATTTTATAAATGTATATGTACACATATACACATACATACATGCATGTCTATATGTATGCACACACTAGTACATGAATACACACACACACGTTCTCTAGCCAATATATTTCATACAATACAGATCATAAAACAACGCAAGCAACAGAAATCATTGATATCAGTAAATAAAAGCTTGTATATTGTTTTCCTGGTAATTCTACGTTGGCAATATTTGATTTTCAATTTTAGATTCATGAAACTACAATAACAGGAATGTGAAAGATTGTGAGTGCCCAATATAGACATTTTACCTAGCAATCCATGGATAAGAGTTATGGTTTTATTTTACTGTTTTTATTTGTATTTATTTATTTTTTGTTTCACTTTTTGATAATATTGACCGCAACTGACAGTGTCATAGCAGAAGCGTTTCTCTGGCTGAATGGTTAACACACCGGGAAAAATGCTTAGCGGCATTTCGTCGGCCTTAAGTTCCTAGTTCAAATTCCGACAAGGTCGACTTTGGCTGTCATCGTTTGGTGGTCGATAAATTAAGTACCAGTGAAACACTGTGGTAGATATAATCGACTTGTCCCCTACCCTGAAATTTCGGACCTTGTGTCTTTAATAGAATGCTGTTATAACAGGAGTAAAATATGAAATAGTGTGAGGACGAAAGACAATATATATTATCTAACGACTTGGAAGTTAAGTACATTTGTGTAAATAGAAACGGACAGTTAGCAGAAGATCCATCTCTCTCTCACTTTCTATCTCTCCCTCTCTCTCTCTCTCTCTCTCTCTCTCTCTACCTCACTGTATATACGTATTTTATTTTGTATCTTTTACTTGTCTCAGTCATTTGACCGCGGCCATACAGAGGCACCGCATTGGGGGGTTTAAATCGAACAAATCGATCTCACGGCTTATGGGTTTTTTTAAGCCCAATATTTATCTTATCGACGTCTTTCGCCGAAATGCTAAGTTACGGGGACATAAACAGATTTGCTTGTCAGTTGTTTGACCTTAACAAGTTGAGCATGTCCCTTAGTGGCTGACGATATGTGCATCTCTGATCACGAGCAGAAGTAGTGAGGGAGCATCATAGCCATGTGTTGAGAGGGATTCTTTGGGGTTGGAATAATTCACCTCTGGAAACATGGGTGGTTATTTCAACATCCTTAAACAACCCTTATTCAGAGACCTTTTGAGCGGGATGGGCTACTCAACCTGAAGAAATTTCTAACTGGGCCCCACCTGCAAGGTCATGTGCTGTTTATCTTGATATGAGATCACCATGTCGCGCACATATGGTTGTGATGCATGTGCCTGGTGTACCCTTATCAGACGGGTAGTCATGATGGGTATATTGGGCTTCGTATATTTTACCCCAGTGTCACTTTGATGGCATGAACTGCTCTCTCACTCAATAATAATAATAATAATAATAATAATGATAGCGTACGAGTATTATAAGCTTAATGCTAGTAAGTGATCACCACCCAATGACTAAAGAGAATACTTTTTTCCGTCGAGGGCTTATAAACCCCATTATTAGTCATTAGTCTTTAGTCATTGCGTGGAGATCGCTAATAAACTTTAAGCTTATAAAATACTATTAGGAATGGCTGTGTGATAAGTAGCTTGCTTACCAACCACATGGCTCCGGGTTCAGTCCTACTGTGTGACACCTTGGGCTAGTGTCTTCTATAGCCTCGGACCGTCCAAAGCCTTGTGAGTGGATTTGGTAGACAGAAACTCTGTGTGTGTGTGTGTGTGTGTGTGTGTGTGTGTGTATCCTATAGTCTTCTGTGGATCTTGCAAACAATGCAGATTTTCCATATCGACTGTTATGGATCTCTTTTGAATGTTTGCATTCGATTGATTGTAAAGTTTCTGCTAAATAATTCTTGGAAACAACTCTAGCGTTGAGACATTTTCGTGGGATGAGAATTAGAATATTTTCTTCCATATAGGCGCAGGCGTGGCACTGTGGTAAGAAGCTTGCTACTAAACCACATTGTTCCGGGTTCAGTCCTACTGTGAGACACTTTGGGCTAGTATCTTCCACTATAACCTCGAGTCGTCCCAAGTCTTATGAGTGGATTTGGTAGACGGAAACTGAAAGAAGCCCGTCGTATACATATGCATATATTTATGTGCGTGTGTTTTTGTGTCTGTGGTGTTCCCACCACCATCACTTGACAATAGACGTTGGTGTGTTTAAGTCCCCCTACATTAGTGGTTCGGCGAAAAAAAAACCGATAAGTACTAGACTTACAAAGAATAAGTTCTGGGATCGATTTATTCGACTAAAATCCTTTATGGCGGTGCTCCAGCATGGTCGTATTCAAATAATTGAAACAAGTAAAAAAGTAAAGGAATATCTAAATGGAGATGTGTTACATGCCTTAGATCTATCGGATTACTTTAAGACGCAGTAATACTTATATTTAGTTAAAACTGTTTACAGATGTTTGTATATATGCAGAAAATGTACACCACCAGCTGCCACATACAATATGCATAGAGCTCTGCATCTCTGCTCTGATATATTTACGTATCTTTGCGATGTTATTACTGTTCATGTAAGAGATGAAGCTATATCATCAGCTTGCCGACATATTCATTTTGATAACGATCTCGACTAACGCTCTGTAGATCTGATAAAACCAATTCCGGCATTTCCTTGCTTTGAACTAATTCATACTACGGGTCACGTTCGCCTACTAGCAAAAAAGTGTCCACTATAATGGGGGAAACTTTTATGGAAAGCAGTCAGATCATCAAAGCTGTACAGCTAGGACAGATCAAAACGTCTTGGAATTTGACATTTCACCCAATAGATCTTGAACTTTACCCTGGCCAGTGAACGTTCCAGCAGTCCACAACAAGCAGTGTTGCACACTGTGCAATTCATTTATGTCACAAACAGACAATAATGTAGACCAGGGTGCCTCTCAGTTTAGATCTAAGGTGCATCCAGATTGCGAAATGATGGATCTGTTTATGCATTGGATGACCAGAATGAAAAAGGCAACCGCTGAACAATGTTATAATCAACGATTCCCATCTGTTCTACACTTAACTGACAACACAGTTCCAACCCTGCCAATCGATGCTAACACATGCATTGAAGTATTTCATTGTTGTGATTCAGTCTTCTTTAGAGATGGCTGGAATGACAGTCCTAAGAGACTTATAGAAATAAAATTTTGTTCTTCATCACTACCCAGAATAAGTACTGACAATATTTGTTACTGATGTAAGCTCAAGATCGGAATTTTAGGAATCATGGGTAGATCGGTTATTTCCTATTATTTAACTGCTACTATATTTTATAGACTTAGACAGACGAAAAGCAAATTTTATCTTGGCGGGTCTCAAACTTATAAAGAACCTGAACGAATGATATTGTTCCCGGTTCTCAAACGATCCCCCAACTTTCTTAGCAACGACAATAATATTTTGGGCATCAAGCTAGTAGACTTGAGGAGTTAGGTGTTAGTCGATATCATCAATCCCAGCACTAGATGGGTATTTTATTTTATAAACTCCAAAATTAAAAATGGTAAAGTTAACCTTGATGAGATTTGATCTCAGAGCGTAATGACTGGGAAGAAAAACAGAAAATCACTTTGTCTTATATGCTAATGACTGTACCAGCTCGATACATTACGTGCCTGTAATTATAATTTTGTAATGATTATTATAGATAAACGATCACCATTAAGTTATTTTTCAAATTCATAAACCGTTCGCTGATTCCGCGTTGTAGATACATCAAGTTTGCTCCTAATGAGAAGGTTGGTGCCCACATCTCTCATTTCATATACTGCTTTCCTTTCCAGATAAATGTTTATCCTTCCCATATTTCTTTGAGTTGACTATCAGATAGAGCGTAAATATCTGTAGTAAACAAGCTGTCTACGCAATTAAAGCTGTTCTGCATCATATGACAAGCAGATGACAAAGGCTATCGATGGTCGTTTTTACATTCCAGCAGATGATCATAAGATTTTCGTATGATTTCTGTTCATTATTTGAATTTCTGAGAGCGTTCTTGGGCGTCCGCTGTTTGAGCTAAAATGGCCAGACATGATTGGTAGAGACAAGCAATTTGTAGATCAGCTTTTCTAGACTCTTCAATCAAACAATAAGTTCTATACTTAAGGACTGCCCAGATGAATTTAGAAGCAATCGATATTCGTCATTATTTCATCTGACGAAGAAACTACTTTAAATCTCCCAAAATGTCGCCTATGTGCTAAGCATATTTAGAATTAGAAAATCAACCAGCCCCCATAACACAATAAACACCAATTCTAGAAATACATAAAAATATCATCATCCTTATCCCACCTATTCTCCAGGCCGTCGAATCTCTATGCGTTGCAAATTTCCTTCGATATATCACGTGGAAAATATAAAGATAAGACACAGACTCTTCATGAAAAGAAGTAAAACCAAATATTTTGCCTCTGTTTTCTTCTAAAAATTATCAGCATTGTCCCAGTGAATTTCGAGACGAGAACAGCTCAACATTACAAATACTCTCATTATCACAGCAATGACCCTAGGCAGCAAATCTATCTCAGCATTCACTAAATGCATGTATAAATTTTTTTGTCTTGAGAGATATTTGTTAACGAAAACTAAGGCTAAAGAACGCCTCGTTCCGTGATGTTACATCGCATTATACGCCAAAAAGAAGTCACTGCACGCTACTACTAGGTATTAGTATATGCAACAGGGGATTCGTTCATCCTTTGACGGTTGATGTTTCTCTTTGGTGGATTACTAGCAATCTTACTTCCAAAGCTAGCTTGGTGGTGATACCAGGTTAGGTGTTAATGATCCATATTTGCATTGAATTGATTTAGATGTTAACTAGCGTTTCGCTTTCTAATAAGCGAGAATGTGTCAGGTCTCCATCGAAAACAGTGGAGTTTGGGGATAAGAGCCTGATGCTTTGGGGTTGCATAAAAAGTGACGGTTCAAGAAAGTTGGTTAAAATTGACGGTAACCTGAATAGTGCCAAATACATCCAGTTGCTGAAGGACAATTTGATACGAGAGTTGTCTGAATATGAGATTTTTCAGCATGACGGAGCTCCATGCTACAGATCACGCGCAACACAACAGAGTCTAGTTGATGAAGGTGTTACCGTATTGAAGGATTGGGTAGCTCAGAGCCCTAACTTAAATATCTTCGAGCAAATGTGGACAGAACTAAAGAGAAGAGTTCCACAGAAGAATCCACATAATGTCGAAGAGTTGTGGGAGCTCAGCCATAGAGAATAGTATCTCATACCTGTGTAGATGGTAAAGGATTTGTACGCATCACTTCTCAGACGCATTGAAATAATTATTCAAGCTAAGGGAAGCCACACGAAATATTAACAATGTACAGTAACTTCTTGAAATGAACATTATGTAATAAATTTTCATTATATACAATTTTCTGTTTTAAAACATTGTATCTTGATTGCTTTATGTGAGGTGGTCGAAACTTTTTCACGGCTATTTTGATGGTCGTCTCGCATCTTCCCCGCTCATTCAGTGCCCTTACTACAAAATATAATGACTAAGTATGTAAATGGCACCAACAGGGCCAATGTTTTATCTGTAAAAATCGCAATGCGAGACATCCACTTGTAAGTTGGCATTTATAGAAATTTACAATAGTTTAAGGTGGCCGAAGAGGTAATGCGAACACAGACTTCAAAACCAGCATTTTAACCACTGTCACCATTTTACTCTGTTACATACTCCTTAACATTACTCTATCCGTCATCCTCCATTCCTTCATCATCATAGGCATGATTACCACCATCGTCGTCGTAGTAGTCATCATTTTTCCGAAACATCGACGGAAACAATTTGCAAACAACCTTACCACCACCATCATCGACCGACGGTAGTTAAGGCTACTACACCACCATAACAAAGAGATCGCCGCCATCATCTCTATTACTAATATCACCATCACCACATTGAGCACCAACAGTGTCACAAGTCATTACTACCATATCAAAAAGCAAAAACAAGAAAAATAATGACAGCCACAAGGAGCCAAAGGAAGAGTGCCACATATAGAATTCATTACAAGCAACAACGTGAGCCACACCACAATCACCACTACAACCATAGATACTATATTCGATAACCTTCCATTTTTCTGGACATCCATGACTTTTCTACCCCGCCCAGTTTTCATTCATATCCATCATTATTCCTCTCTCCCTCTGTCTCCAACACAAACTTTATCCCTCTTCTCTCTTCGCAACCAGCACCACAAGGACAAAGCAAAAAAAAAAAAAAAAAAAAACAGTACCACATATAGAATTCATCACAAGCAACAACGTAAAACCGCACCACATTCACTTCCACAACTACCGATAGTATATTCGATAATCTTCCATTTTTCTGGTCATCCATGAACTTTCCTACCCCGCCCAATCTACATTTATATCTAGCATTCTTCTTTCCTACCCCGTCTCCGCTACGAACTATATCCATCTTCTCTCTCCGCGACGAACACCAATTTTACAACAGTCGTTGATAAACCTATTAACATAGGTTATAAATATTTCAAACGAAAACAATCTATTGATTCCTACTCATTGCTTTAACACTCTTGGAATTCTATTATTTTGGTTTTTTTGGTAGTTTCATTGTATTTATTATTATTATTATTAATATTATCATTATTATTATTATTATTATTATTATTATTATTATTATTATTATTATTATTATTATTATTATATACTTTGCTTTTTGGTGTGTTTTGGAATTTGTAATTTATAATTTCGGTTACTTGGTTATTTTTGCTTTTATTTCCTTTTTGTATAATGTTTATTGTCGTATAAGAATTACATATATATATATAATATATATATATATATATATATATATTATATATATATATACACACACATCTAGTCATGAATAAATATATGTGTATATATATATAATATATATATATATATATATATAATATATATATATATTATATATATATATATTGAAATATCTAATATATATTTGATTATTCTTGTCGTCATACAGACACACGCACACACATATATACACAGGCTGACATTTTATTCTCCCTGTTTTTCATGTATTACATTTTTATGAGGATTTTTATGAACTGCAAAGTACAAATGTTTGTGTACTTTGTGTGTATGTGTATGAGAGGTAAGGAGTGTATATATATATATATATATATATAGGTTCTCGCGTATGCAAGTAAACGTATTACTACACACACTCACACACGTACCCACATTTTACTATACACACACACACACACACAACACACACACACAACACACAATATATATATATAATATATATATATATATATATATATATATATATATGTATATATACGTAGGTGTTCATATACCGACGAATATATAGATAATTTTATTTCAGTTTGATAGTCGTTCATTTAACAGCTATATATATATAATGTATATATCTATATATACATATAATTTATATATACATATATTTGATATATACATATATGTATACATACATATATACATACATACATTTATATATATATATATATATATATATTATATATATATATATATATATATATACATATATGTATATACTTCAAATTGTAATTCACTTTCCTCACATCCTTCCTTCTTTTCTTTTCTTGTTTTTTTTTGTTTTTACTTTCCTCATTTTCTTCCTTCCTCTTTTCTTCTCTCTTGCAAATAAGCAAAAATAAGTAAATAAAATGTAAATCCAATGAATATATTGCAAAAGACAGAGAGAAAACATAAAAAGTAAAATAGAAAAAAAAGAAAGAAACCCCGCTAAATGTAAAAAAGAAAATAAAAAAAAAAATTATATAGATGAAAGGAAACAATGATTGCTTTGTAATCATTTGCTATTATGATGAATGGGCTTAGATAATATGACATACACTCACGCATTTATACACATACACAGATGTGTATAGACATGCATACAGTCATATACGTGTGTGTACACACTCACACACACACTCACATATATATAATATATATATATATCCGTATGTCTATGTTTATAGCATTATGTATGTAAAGATGCATACATGTGTGTGTGCATATATATACATATATATATATATATGTATATATATATATATATATATATATATATATATATATATGTATATATATATATATATATGTATGTATATGTATATATATATATATATATATATATATGTATATGTACATATACATCGTATGGATGCATATATGTGTGTGTGAGTGTGTGCGTGAGTGATTGTGTAGTCACGCACACAACAACTAAATGAACAACAAGGATTTCACAGAGACAAATATATAGAATCGATCGTTAACAATAAACTGCTAAATCACTTTAGATGTTCGTCTGGGTGCATGTGTGCACATGAAGAAGAAAAAAAAAACTAACAATAAAATATATACATTTCAAATAAAATAAAATAAAATAAAAACAAAACACAAACCGATGAGTCTGTGTGCATGTACTTGTGAGTAACAGTGTGTCTGCGAACTGGTGTTTTGTATGTTGGTATATGTGCTTGTGTTGTTGTATGTATGTTTCTTTGTATATGTGTGTGTTACATACTGGTGTGTGGTTCTCCGTTTTAAGTGCACATAACGATTGTATCTACACCACAGATGTACTTGTGTATGCTTTGTAGATAGAGGAATATTTCCTTAGATTCTTTGTACTGTTGGAGTATCTGTCCTCCCCTATATATATATATATATATATATATATATATATATATATATCAGGACGGCGGTCATGCTGGGGCACCCCGATCAAGATTTTTAGTGGATCGTATCTATCGCAGTAAATTGGTTCAGCAAACGATATGAACACATACGTAAACAAACATACATAGACCAGACACATACACACAAACACACAGACTAACACACACAAACATACACACGCAGATATATATATATATATGTATGTATGTATGTATGTATGTATGTATGTATGTATGTATGTATGTATGTGTGTGTATGTATATGTGTATGTGAGTGTGTGTGTTTGTGTATGCATATATATACACACACACACACACATATATATATATATATATATATGCATATGTGTGTGTGTCTGTGTCTGTGTCTATGTGTGCTTATGTAGTTTTTGTCTATTATTTGTTTTAGTATTAGACAAACACGACACACATACACACACACATACACACACACATACACACCTCTGATGAGACTGATAAAACGGTTAAATAGTCGGCCGGTTATATAGACTGAATCTCTCTCTATATATATACATGTGTGTGTGTGTGTGTGTGTGCAAGAATAAAATACATTATACTATATATATACACACTACGATATTATGTATTCTATGTATATCCATAAATTCACAAGCACACACACACACATACGCACACATACATACATAAATACACACACACATCATACTCACATACACACATACGCATACACACATACACACACACAACTACGGCTGCATGGTTGGTTGGATGTATGCATGGTCGAACTGACGGATCGATCGATTGAAAACGGAAATTGTAGATTTGTGAGTGATAGGGTTTTCATTTGTAAACAAGGGAGTGGTGTTTAATTGTGGCTCTCCACCATTCCGGAGCCCGTCGGTTTTGAAGTTTAAATACCGCCTGGTCAGAATTTATCTTTCATCTCAGTGGAATCGGCAAAATAAGTAAGTACCAAACCAATCCCATAATTGAGGAGGCAAACTTATGTACGTGCAGATACACACAGACACATAGACACATATAGAAACATATATACATATATACCTACTTACACGTACCTATCTACCTACCTACCTACCTACATACATACATACATACATACATACATACATACATACATGCATGCATGCATGCATACATACATACATACATACATACATACATACATACATACATACATACATACATAAATACATATTCTGTTATCTACTTGTTTCAGTCATTAGACTACGGCCATAACCCGTTAACGCGTACAATATTTTCTTCTGTTTTGCTTATGTGCGTAAATGCTTATATTTTGTTTTAATCTTTTAACAGGGCATTGTTTGTATCCCTTTTCACAGCGCTTCCAAGATTGGTCAGCAGCAGAGAGGTATCCTAAAACCTGAGACCTGACCGGAAATATATATATTCACGAATAAATTACCATGAAAGTCCTAAATGTACCACGTCACTTTGCGTTATCTCGCCTGACTCGAAACCCTCAGCATCTTTATCCAAATGCTGTTGTGCTTTCACAAATGAGGAAATCTTAATTTGTAGCTTTTTTTCATCAAACTTTTGAACTCTCTTCCATATCATTGTTTTATTTCTTCTTATGGCCCGAGCTCTTTCAATTCTAAAGTAAATTCATTTCTTTTATCTTCATTATTCCTACTCCATAGTCCCTTACACTAAGTGGATTCTCGCTTGAATCGAAATCCACAGCATCTTCATCCAAATGCTGTTGTACTTCTACAAATAAGGAAGTCTTCTTTTAGTTGTAGCTTTTTTCATCAAACAGCCAGACTTTGGAGCTCTCTTCTGTTCCACTTTTTTCCCCCTTCTTATGACCTGAATTCTTTCAATTCTAACGTTAACTCATTGTTTTGTCATAACTTCTCTTTTGTAGTCCCTTACACTAAGTTGTTTCAAGCCTTGTTTAGGACTTTCTATTACTATAAACAATATATGTGGTAGCTGTGGTGTTAAACTGGGAGACGAATTAAGTTTATCACCCAAATAGGTCACAGCAGGATGTGAACTCACACTGCAAAAGCCTGGAACTAATGCTGAAAAAGCCTTGGCTCGACGTTCTTACAGCTCTACTAATCCACCACTTTATATTAGTATGCTTTTATGAGCCTCGAAAGGATGAGAAGCAAAGTTGACCTCGGAGTCATCAAAGCGATGTGAGTCAGAACAATCTCCTTGAAGCATCATTTCCAAAATTCTAACGACTCTAACAATTAGTCGTCTGTGTGAAGTCCAAATTTTGTCATTTCAATGTATAACCTCACGTTCTCAGTTTTCTTTCTCTTATTGGAGCTTTACTCATTTTTATACCTTGACTATATTCGGTTCTCCAGCTGAGTAATGTTTTTTTGAAAAGAGTTTAAAAGAGTTTAAAATCATTCATACAGAGCAGGGTTTCTGAACCGGGGCATAAAATGTTTTGTTACTATTTATGTGCAATAAACTCATCCAATACAAAAATTATAACTATTTTTATACAATTCTTAATAATATTCAATCGTAAAAATATAATAGGATTTTTTTAAACACCGAATGACTATGAGATTTCACTCGAGGAAAATAGAAATCAACGGGGTCCACAGGTAAAAAATCGTTAGGAATTACTGATACAGAATATTGTCGTTTAATTTCAGGTTTCATTCAACCCTGATCTGTTGTGAGAGTCATTCCTGCTGAGACTTCATGTATTTAGGACTACATTGTCGATTTCGTTCAACCTCACTTTTCTTTTAACAGTAGAGAGTCATTTGGGTGAGTTCTAGCTGCTGGCTCTGTTTTTAATCAATGGTGGATATATTCATCAAATTTGCTAATGGACTCGATACTATACAGGGGAGAAAAGGAAATTAGGAATATCCCTGAAAGAATCTTCCCTCACATAATGATGCAAGTTGAGTTTTTAATCATATATTTGCCTTGCAGTAATATAGTTGTTTTCCATTTTGACATGGCATGGTTGATATACTATGTTAATATTGGCGCTGCTTTATTTATATTGGGTATCTCAAGAGTGTAGTAAGCTATCAACTCTTTTTTCGGTAATCGATCCATGCAATGCTATTTTGTGTTTTATCTTTTATATTTTTGTCTCTTTGTTTTTTCCTCTGTCTCTCTCCTCTCTCTCTCTCTCTCTCTCTCTCAATCTCTCTTTCTCTCCCTTCTCAGTCTTTTCAACGATTACTCGACTCACTGTTAGATGCTCTTTACAACTATATATTCCTTCTCTTCCTCTGGTAAGATGTTATTACTTTGTAGCTGAGCAACCAGGTTCTTATAGCGAATAGATGTCAGCGCTCTCTGTATGTTCCTATAAAACAAGTTATATATCCTTGGTTCTGAGATCTCATGTGTTTTTCCCTTTTGGCAATTAATGTTTTGCTTTTTTACCAGCCATTTACTTGTTTATTCTGGTCTGTTTATCAGAATATTCTTGTGCAACAGCGTTCATTGTATGCTGTTGCAGAAGTTCAATATTCTTGTACTTTAGTGGATGCTGGTGTTACAATCACTGTTATGTATGTTTTTTTTTATTTTGTTATCAGTCTTTGTAAGCATTCTGAATATTTGTTACAAAGATTTTGTTCTTACGAAATAAGGACTCATAGTTTTTGGGAGCGTATGACGGTAACTCGGTAACTTTGTAAGTATATTTTTGCTACCATCAATGATTATGGCATACATGCAATAATTCTAATTTCACTTTATTAAATTATTTGGTGCGCATACAAGATGATAGATTGGATACTAATTACCAGAAAAAATATTAATTTAAAATATAACTGAATAAAACAAATTTCTCGCTTGTATAACTCCTCTAATTACTCATTAATTCTCCCTCCTCCTCCCCTTTTTGTTACTATGCATCTTATGTGCACTCATCCTACATCATTTATGTTCGATCTATCTGTAACCCTCTATCTTTGTAAGCCTCGTATTTATTTTATCGGTTCCTCTTGCCGAACCGCTAGATAACGAGGACGTAAACACACCAGCAGCGGTTGTCAACCGATGCTGAAGGGACAAACACAGACACACAAACATACACATACACACACAGACACATATATTATATATATATATTATATATATATATATACGACGGGCTTCTTCCAGTTTCCGTATACCAAATCCACTCACAAGGATTTGGTCGGGCCGAGTCTATAGCAGAAGACATTTGCCCAAGGTACCACGCAGTGGGACTGATCCCAGAACCATGTAGTTGGTAAGCAAACTACTTACCACACAGCCACTCCTAAATATATATATATGTATTTATACATATATTCATGTATGTATAAATGTATATATATATATATCTTCATATCTTCATATATGTATAAATACATACATATATATATATATATATATGTATGTGTGTGTGTGCGTGTGTGTATTTATACATATATGAACATATATATACTTGTGTGTGTGTGTGTGTTTGTTTGTTTTGTGTGTGTGTGGCAAAATCGTTACCGTATCCGGCAAAATCGTTACCGCATCCGGCAAAATGCTTAGGTGCGTTTCGTCCGTCATTACTTCCTGCAATCAAATTCCACCGAGATCGCCTTAGCCTTTCATCATTTCGAGATTGTTGAAATACGTACCATTTGAGCACCATAGTTGATGAAATCGACTTACACTTCGCGAAACTGACGACTTTGTGCCAGAATTTGAATCCATTATATAGAGATTGTTGTCTATGTTATCCATGGTTCGAAAAACATGCTTCCTTTCTTCGAAACCAATTAGGTACATGTAAAAAATGCATGAATTTTTCAATCTCATTAACAGAAAGGTGCGAATACCCCCAAAACATTTACAGATCCTAATATTTCTGTTTTGTGAGCATGCTCAATTTTGTCCTTAATCTGTCAGTACATATACACAAGTGGTTTTGTATAACTGCAATTATGCTAAGTATAATGCGGATATTGACCACATTCTTCAAACACCATTTAACTCTACCAGTTCATATGTCACAAACAATGCACGATGACAACGATATTTGTGATATTGTATGAAATGTGGATGCACGTTTCAATACATCAATTAAAAAAAAAAATCCTACTCTTCTATCATGAAGGGCATTGCTCAGATTTCTACATTCGGATTGAATTCGGGATCAAGTGGGCAGAATTTTGGTACACGGCCAGCAATTTCTGGTGACGGCGTAAGTCGATTAAATCGACCCCAGTATTCAACTGGTACTTATTTTATCGACCCCGAATGGCCAAAAGGTAAATTTGACAGCGGCGGCTTTCGAACTCGGAATGTAAAGTCGGAAGAGATGCTGTTGAGCATTTTTCACTGAACGGTAGCGATTCCGCCAGCTCACCGCCTTTGTAGGCAGAAATATTAAACATTCATTAATGATTGCTTACCATGGCTAACGTATCTACTTTCGGTACATTTAGTTTAGGTTTAGAATTTAGAATTCGAAACCCTATTCAAATTTCTTGTGAGAATTGCGTTGTTGCAGGTATTATTAGTTTCTCTTTTTACAAACGTAGTTAACATTTCTATTTACACAACTGTTATTTTATTGCACGTTCTCTATACATAATCGAACGCTAGTCGGTGTATCTTGACTGCAGGTAGTATTTTGCGTGTTGTATAACTTTGCTTGTTAGAGGAAGGCAGCGCAACCAGTTTTACTCTGTATTTGTAGGGCAGTTCTTTTCATTCTGCACAACGCAGCAGCATCTTAGCAACGTTAGAATCAGGATAATGCAAGTAGTGAACAATTTCAAAGAGCGTGTTCGATACTTTCGTCCGTTTCACTCTATCCAGGAAGTGTTTTCTTATTCCATCTGTCGTACTTCTACAGTTCATGATAAATAGAGAGTATACCACGCTTAAACATACGAAGACATGGAAAACATTGAAATCAAATTAGAAAATTTTGCTATCTCTGAATCCACAATGACCTCAATAATGAAAATATGAAAATTAATACAGCCCTGAGAAGATTAAACACATTTGAACTGGATATAAGAAAAACTCAGTACTGAACGGGAAGATTAGGTTTTAAAAGGTTAGAACAAATAGTTTTTAACCACGGTTTAAAAACAAAGCCTTCTTAACATCAGAATCACATATTTCTAGTTATCACGTCTAACTAAAAGAGAAGATACATGTAGGCAAAACGAAGTTAGAGCTTTCGTACAGAGGAAATATCGCAAGTATTATGACTTATGCACCTCATAGAGATGGTACTGACTAACATAAAAAAATAACGTTCCAAAGAATGATAGAGTGATAATATTTTGCGATATGCGAGTTCATAGAATCAAGGAGGTCAATGAAAATCAACCTGATTGTATTATCAGAACACGCCAAGGAAGGGTTTCTTGATCTTGATAAATTCTGCAAATAATAGTTCCTGATTTTGGCACAAGGCCAATAATTTTCGGGGAGTGCGCAAGTCAACCACATCGACCCCATTCCTCAACAGGTGCTTATTTTATCGAACCCGAAAAGATGAAAAGCAAAGTCTGTCTCGGCTGAATTTGAAGTAAAATGTGAAGATGGACGTAATGCCACTAAGTATTTTATCCGGCATGCTAACGATTCTGCCAGCTCGCCGACTTAGATTAAGAAAATAATATTTTTCTGAAAGAATGTAAAAAAGTTTCAAAGTTTAAATACGTAAGCATTGATAATTATCAATATAATTATCATTCTGATTATAATCAGAATGCGACGTTCATAAACAAAAATAATTTTATAACTTTGAGAAAGATAATAAAAACAATTGTAGACGAACACATTAAATAAATTCTAGGATTCTTGTGTAATATAATGAAAGAACCCTGCTAATAAGATACATTTTATATATCGCAATTTCAATGTTGTGCGACGAAAAAAAAAAGGGTAAAATTGCACACCTGTAGGGTACACAGAGTTGCACAAACTTATGCCATA
>NC_043002.1:79999435-80001935 GCF_006345805.1 Octopus sinensis | reverse complement strand
ATAAATTAGATCATACACACTTTTTCCTGACTCTACTACTGAAGTTAAATGGTGATGACTTGGCAGAATCAATGATTAATGCGGTTGAGAGAAAGCCCTGCAGAAGTTATTCCCACCCTCTATGACTTGACTTCAAGTCTCATCGAGAATAACAGTATCTTTCTTCGTTTCGATTTCCCTACAAGTGAAGTTAAACGGTAGCTACTTGGCAAAATCAATGATTAATATGGCTGATAGAATGCCTTGCGGAACTTGTTCCGTCTCTCTATGTTCTGACTTCCAGTCTCATCGAGATTAACTGTAAGTTGCCTCGTTTCGGGTTCCCAGATGCTGGGGTGGTTTCTTCTCTCTCTCGCCTTCTCTATTTCCTTCGCCCTCTATCAGGCATGTAATTGAACGGTCCGGCCTCGTCACATAAAGTCACATTTATTCACCCTAAGAATAGCATTAAGGATACATGTGTGTGTAGTATACTCAACCATTTACAGTTAATTTCTTGTATAAGTATTCAGTTGATGAAGCATCTGAATGTTAGGGGACAAATAAGGCCGACGTAGAATCCAAAATTAGCACCGCCAAGGAATATTCAAGGATAGAGGTTACAAGTGAATATCAGTGACATGATACCAAAGCCATTTCTTATAACGTTATTGAAATCCAATCAGTAGAAGGTTAAATATAATGTATATTTATTGCTCATTAAACACGGCCCCGATGTATTGCTAATATTGATTTTAAATTTTCGCACAAGGCCAGCAAGTTTAAGGGAGGGGTAATTCGATTACATCTACACCGACACTCAAATGGTACTTATTTCACCGACCCCTTAACGATGAAAAGTAAAGTGGATCTCGGCGGAATTTCAACTCAGAAAGTGAAAACAGACAAAATGTCGCTAAGTATTTTGCTAAGTGTACTAATGATTCTGCCTGCTCATCGCTTTGTATATTTGGTAATATTAGTGTCATTGATGTTGATGTTTTTGTTCTCTAATCATAAGTCAACGCTAATCGAGATAACTTATCAATCAAAGAGACCCTATTTGAATATGCTGTTTTTCTTATTACATAATCTCAAATGTGTCTTCTATTTTAAAACCACAAAAGAGGATGAATGAAAGAGATTTAACGGTTATACTAGCATTTTGCACTACCACAAAAACGTTCACTGACCAAGTGGCAGTGTTCCATCACCATCAGAGCTAAAAAAAACAAACTTCAAAGCCACCGGGGGAGAAAGGGAAGAAATCAAACGACAAGGCAGAAAGGCTCTCTAAACTTAACCTCGTCTTCCACCAGCATTGCCATGCAGTCAATGCCGTTCTTCTATACAAGAATTGATCTACAGAGTGATCATGATCAACGGCATCGCCATAAAGGATACGTTCCGCCAAGAAGAATAAATTCTTGGATACGAGATAGCCGACGACGATTTCGGTTAGAATATAGTTTCTAAGTCTATATCTCAAAGAAGACGATAAAAGAAATTTATGAACTGTTACGTACGTTAATCACTCTGTTGAGAGGCAGTTATTACTAAACAGGCGCCTTATATAAAAGAAGAGTAAACGCGTATTTGTTCCGGCTCTTTGCATTCTGGGTTCAAAACTCGCTGAGGTCATCTTTGTCTTTCATCCTTCCTGGTTCAAGAAAATAAAGTATCAGTGGAGTACTGAAGATGATGTAATCGATTGCACACTTTCTCTTGAATTCGAGAACACGTGTCTATGTAATATATCATTGTTAACATTATCAATGTTATAATGTTTTATTACGTGACTTAATTACATAATTTAGCATCTTGTGTAAGGCCGGAAGAGCAGCACATATGAATATTTTCAGGGTATCCAAAACTATAAAGAGAAATAGAATGTTATGTTCAGACAAGAAATCTAGACAACTTGTTGGCAACAGAGTGGCCTCCACAAATGGAGCCGCAAGAAAGATGGCGGTGCTAAACCGTGCGACGGCGGCTAGGCTTAAAACACGTAATTAACACTGTTTTACAAAGATAACATACGAAACTAAAAATTATGAAATAGAAAGCAACCAAAGAAAAGAACTGGGGTGAAAAGAAAAATTAGAATAACATAAACACATTATGCTATTTTCAGATTTTCTAATATACAAAAAGATATACATACATACATACACACACGCGCACACACACACACATATATATATATATATATGCACACATATCTATGTATATATGTATATAGTTGTATATGTGTATGTGCATATATATATATGTGTATGTATGTATATATATATATATTATATGAATGTGATGTTTAACGTAAACATTAAAATCAAACAAAGAAAAAAATTAGAAAAAACGGTACAAAACAAACAGGAAACAAACCTCGCAATTCCCTTGATACGGGAATAGATTACCTCCTGTACATGAAGTTATATAAATATATATACACAGATAAAATAACAGCAGCCAATAGATTTACAAAGCTCGTTTGTTTTAATATCCTAAAACGATTGATATA
>NC_043002.1:79974435-79986935 GCF_006345805.1 Octopus sinensis | reverse complement strand
TCTGGACGTGTGTATGTATAGGGTGTGTAAGTATAGTATGTACTGTATGTATTAGTACGTATTAGTATGTATTAGTTGGTGTGTGTATTAGTATGGCACATCATATGTGATGTGATGTGTAAAGTCATGTGGTGTAGTGAGGAGAAGAGGGGAGGGGAGGAGAAGAGGGGGGTAGAGAAGGGGAGGGAAGAAGAGGGGAGGAGAAGGGGAAGAGGAGAGATGGGGGGGAGAAGGAAGGGGAGGGGGGATGAAGGAGGAAAGAGGGAGAGGGGGAGAGAGGGAGTGAGGGAGCAGAGGGAAGGGGAAGAGGGAGGAGAAAGAGGGAAGAAGGGAAGGGGAGTAGGGGTGAAAGGATGAAGGACTGAAGAAGTAGGGTCGGGGGAGAAAGGATAGGTGAGGAGGGGGGAGAGGGGGTTAGATGAGGAGGGGGGGGGGAGAGTTGAGACCAAATGGCGTATAAGAGCGAAGAGGGAAGATTAATTCCTGTTCACGGCGCAAACGGGAATCCGGATGGCCTCTGTGTAAGGAAACCGAACACAGATAGGTGTTGCAAGGAGTGACCGGTGGAGCGGAAATGGCGTGAGACCGGTGTGTCGTTCGCAAGGTGGATGTCACGAAGGTGTTCCGCGAACCGGTCAGCCAAGCGGCGTCCGTTTGTCCGATGTACAAGGAATTGCAGAGAGAGCAAGAGATGCAATAGATAATATTGCTGGAGGTGCAGGTGAGGAGTGGATGATGGGATAGGGTCGATGGTGGGGCTAGTGAGGCGGGGTGGTGTTGGAGAGGTAAGGGCAAGTGCGGCAACGTGGGCGGGAGCAGGGGAACGAGCCGGGTTGGGAGGTAGGGTCAGGGAAGGAGCTATGGCAAAAGGTCTCGAAGGTTGTGGGATCGTTTGAAAGAGGGGAGGGGTCGGTTAGGGAAGAGGTGTGAAGTGGACGGGTCGGACTGGAGATGACGGAAAGCTCGAAGAATGGTGCGTTGGAGACGTAGGGTCGTGGGGTGGTAAGTGAGGGGAAAAGGGAGGCGGGAGACTACAGGGCGGGTTCGGGGAGAGAGAGCAGATACACGGTCCACGGACCGTGCTCTGGCAAGGGCGGTGTGGATAGTGGTGAGGGTGTATCCACGTAGGGCGAAGTGGTGAGCCATACGTTGAGACTGAGTCTCAAAGTCATGGTCGTCACTACAGAGCCTACGTAGACGGAGGAATTGGGAATAGGGGATGGAAAGCTTGGTGTGTTCTGGGTGGGAGGAAGAGAAGTTGAGGTATGAGTGTGAGTCTGTGTGTTTGTAGTGAATGGAGGTGGTAAGAGTGGAGTGAAGAATGCTAACCGAAATGTCGAGGAAGGAGACAGAGGTGTTGGAGATAGTGGAAGTGAAGTGGAGGGCTGGATGGAAAGATTGGACGAAAGAGAGGAAGGAATCTAGATGTTCGCGGGAGAGTGAGGTGGGCACCGATAATGTCGTCAATATTACGACCATATAGTTCAGGAGTGGGACCAGGAGTGGGACCAGGAGTGGGACCATATAAATATATATATATATATATATATATATATATATATGTGTGTGTGTGTGTGTGTGTTTGTATATATATATATATATTTAGATATATGTATGTATGTATGTATATACATATATTTATATATATGTAAATATTTACATATATATAAATATACTTACGTGTATGTATATATATATATATATATATATATATAAATATACTTACGTGTATATATATATATATATATATTCACATTCTTATATGCATACATAGGTTCTTACATATGTGTATGTGTGTATGTACACACTTGTGCATGAAACACACTAAAATATATCCAATAACTATATTAGTGCACAAAAGAAGACAAGGATATAAAAAATAATTCTCGGTTGAAAAAAATAAATATACATATATATGAATTATTTTTAAAAATCACGAAAACAAGATTAAAGGGGAAATAATGGATTCTTTATATAATAAGTCTAATTTCTGTGAACAGCATTTTTCATATGATGTGACTAATTTGACGTTTAATAACATTTTTGGTGGCTTGCCGTTTTGGAGATCTATTCAATTATAATTGGCTACGTATAATCCTCGTCTGATAACGTGAAGGATATCAGATATGAATGAATGTGAATCTACTTATAATTGCAGCAACACATACTTGCAATCTTTCATAAAATTTGTTGGCTTTCTCACACACGTTGATATATATATATATATATATATATATATATATATATATATATATATATATATATATAATATATATATATATATATATATATATGTATATATATACATACACACATACATACATATATATATATATACATGCACATATATATACATGTGTGTGTATAAGTGTGTGTGCGTGCGTGTGTGTATGTATATATGTATATATAGAGAGATAGATAGATTTATAGATAGATAGATTGATAGACAGATAGATGCACACACACAAACATATATATATATATTTGTGTGTGTGTGTTTGTGTTTCTGTGTGTATTCATTCATGTATGGATACAGATGCAAATCTGGGTATACATACCTACAGACTCATATTTATTTGCTTGTATGAGTATATATATATATATATATTATATATATATATATATATATATATATACACGCATACACACACATACACGCACACGCACACAGAGAGATATATCTCAAGAAACAAATCAGTGCATACATATGTATAATAAACACATCCATCAATCAAAAGTCTCTTTGTAACTACGTAGATCTCTCTCTCTCTCTACTATCTATCTCTGTATCTATCTATTTACCTATCTAAACATCTATCTGTATGCATGTATGCACACACACACACACATATAAATATATACGTAAATACATACATGTATTCATATATATATATATACATACGTACATACATGCATTCATATACGGTGATAAAGAAACAGACACAGAAGCGTGAGAGTGAACAAGTGAAGAAATGAGAAACAGCAAGTCTTGTAAAACATTACCAATATCATCATCATCATCATTATTATTATTATTATTATTATTTTTATTTTTATTATCATCATCATCATTATTTTGTAATTCTTATTCTAACATCAGTCATAACGAGCAACAGTTAATATTCTTAGATAAATTGAGCCATCCCGACTAACTCCTTGACATTGTTCACTTTCGATGATCATCATATCCGTTGCCTAGCAAAGAATTTTCTATTATTTGAATAATTGCCGTTTGGTACTCAAGTATTTCCATAAAGAGTCATGTTTAGTGTTTCTAAGTTTCAGGATGTCTTGTTTGACAGTTAACTTATTTCCTGCCTCTTCGTTCTTCTTCGACCGTTTCAGTACTCCCTGTTTGAAGTTATTCGATTCAACGTTAACATTTTGCAATCAATGCTACTAAATTTGCCCTATTATAGTAATAGAACTCGCATTTCTGTTTCACCACATCTTTGAAGCGTTTCTCATGCTCTTCTTTTCATGCTGCTCTTTCATTAATTTAGAGACAGAAGAGTTTTCTTTGAAGCCGTTAATGAAATATTTGCACGACGCGACTTGCCGAGCTGAATTGGTTTTCTTCGGACTATTAAATCCTATTCAGGTTACTTTAGCTTCACGGAGTCCACTGAGGTATTGATGATAGTCCTCAGCGATATATTATGCAACATTAGATTGAAGTGTTTCATTTGACAATGAGACCATTCGCATGCAGCGATGAAACGGTACCAGCTTTGTGGATTACGCGTTTCTTTTTGTATTGTTTTCTTTCTGAGATTTCTCTTAGCTTCAGCACTACCGATTTTGCACATGATTTAATCCCCAGTGGCAGCATTAGAAGGCAAATGGCTTCTCAGATTCGTGGTATGGTAAACATACTTGAAATCCTCTCCATTTTCTTCTGAGAAAAGTGCAGGTACCTCGAGTAAAATATTGGCACAAAATTCTTCCGGCCTTTGGCTGATGTTCAGGCTCAGATGAGTATAATCTTGATCGAACACTCACGAAATGATTTGTCGGTTTTTCTCTGAGTTTTTGGTAACACAGTAGTTCGTATTGTGAGTCTTTGCAACGATGTTTCTCTTGTCTTATATTGAAGTTTGAGCATGGTTAGATTGAACCGTGTATCTTTCATTCTATAGACATTTCATTGTTAAATAGTCACCTCTCGTTGCTGAGATTCATAATCTCGAAGAATACAATGAACAGTATAAATGTCATGACGCAGCCCTTCTTTCTTCCGAAATTCATTAGCAAAAGCTCAGGCGTAAAGTGAAGTTACCTTCTCGAGTCATAACGCCTCATAAAGACTGGTTTCCCGTGGTTTCCATAGCGTATAAATTACCCACCTGGACGGGTCGCCGGTCCCTCGCAGGATAATTCACTTTAACCAGCTGAGTGGACTGGAGCAACGTGAAATGAAGTATTTTGCTCAAGAACACGTCGGCCGCTCCAAAAATCGAAATCACAATTTTACGATTATGTGGCCATCACATTAACCACTAAGACACGTACCTCCGCTCAAAAAAGACTTAGATGGATCTTTGCATATATTTAATCATGACAAACTCTTAGAATTTTTATGAACTTATCCAAGCGAACAACTGGTGCTCCGGAGACCCAACATGTGTAATTTGATTATTTGATTACCTTTGCTAGATCCATGAAAGTCAAGGAAAGAGGCTGAAGTTGTTGGTACATAACTGACCCCAGTAAAATTCTGAGTCGATTCAACTCAGACACTTGCTTGCAGTGGATACTGTATTGATCTTACGACAATTGCCAAAGCTCTTGAGAATAGCGACAATGAGAACATCCGTGTGAGCGATTTTGTTTTGCATTTAACCCTTGATAATTAGACGATGAAGTTTGTTCTTGAGAAAAACACACTGCACTTTGACGAGTTTGATGGATTCCAGCATTATTAACCTGAAGCATTTGATGGCGAGGTAGACGGCATTACTGGATGGGATTTTCTTCAAATTTCCATCGTGGAAATTTCAAATTTTCGTGGAAGAAATTACGAACAACCACTTTGTTAATACAGTTCTATATTTAAGAGATGAGGAATTATGTACATTGTTTACATTATTTACATTTGACGGATATTTGTCCTCATCTTGTTTGTTGCTAACACAACGTTTCGGCTGATATACCCTCCAGCCTTCATCAGGTGTCTTGTGGAAATGTCGAACCTGGGTTCTCATTCCTAAGTATTTTTCGATGTTGTTATTATTATTGATATTCAGGTCATTGCCTGGAATCGAACTCGGAATATTAAGGTTAGTAACCCGCGCTCTTAGCCCCAAAATTCCGAGTTCGATTCTACGCAGTGACCTGAACAACAACAACAACAACAACAACAACAACAACAACAATAATAATAATAATAATAATAATAATAATAATAATAATAATAATAATAATAACATCGAAAAATTCCTTAGGAATGAGAACCCAGGTTCGAAATTTCCCCCAGACACCTGATGAAGGCTGGAGGGTATATCAGCCGAAGCGTTGTGTTAAACGAGATGAGGACAAATATCCGTCAATTGTAAATAATGTAAATAATGAACCACTTTGTTGATATGTGTGTAAACATGTAAGTACGTATGTATACGTATGTATATATGCATATATATATATATATGCATACACAAATGTACACATGCATAGAAATTTGTATGTATCGTATTTGGATTTTTCTTTTTAACGTCAGTATGAATATAAAATAGCAAATAGCATTTAACATTTTGCTTCATTTAATTTGCTACATGTAGCGGGTGGATGGACGTAATTCATGATGCTATTAATACTAATTGCTCATAAAGTACAAAGTAAATTGTTGAATAGTAATATCATTTTACATGATCTATATTCACTCATATATGATATGTGTGCGTAAGGTAAGGTATTTTGGTGATATATGTATGTATGTGCGTGTATGTGTTTGTGTTTGTGCGTGTGCGTATGCGTATTATATTGTATACTGTAAGGTATTAAATGTGTGCGTGTGCATGTGTTAGTGTATGTATATATGAATGGATGTTGCAGCATCCATACAGGAATTCTTTTCTACTCTCTAGACAAAAGTCCCGATATTTTTAGGGTAGGGGACCAGTTGATTAAATCGACCCCAGTTTTCAACTGGTACTCATTTTATCGATCCCGAAAGTATGAAAGGCAAAGTCGACCTCGGTGAAATTTGAACTCAGAAGGTAACGGCAGACGAAATACCTATTTCTTTACTACCCACAAGGGGCTAAACACAGAGAGGACAAACAAGGACAGACAAACGGATTAAGTCGATTATATCGGCCCCAGTGCGTAACTGGTACTTATTTAATCGACCCCGAAAGGATGAAAGGCAAAGTTGAGCTCGGCGGAATTTGAACTCAGAACGTTTCTGCCAGCTCGCCGCCTTAGCATCCATACAGGAATTCTTTTCTACTCTACGCACAAGGCTTGAAATTTTTAGGGAGGCGGCCTGTCGAGTAGATCGTTCCAGTACGCAACTGGTATTTAATTTATCGACGCCGAAGGGATGAAAGGCAAAGTCGAGCTCGGCGGAATTTGAACTCAGAACATAAAGACAGACGAAATATCGCTAAGTATTTCGCCCGGCGTGCTAACGTTTCTTATTTCTTTACTGCCCACAAGGGGCTAAACACAGAGAGGACAAACAAGGACAAACAAAAGGATTAAGTTGATTATATCGACTCCAGTGCGTAACTGATACTTATTTAATCGACTCCGAAATTATGAAAGGCAAAGTCGAGCTCGGCGGAATTTGAACTCAGAACATAGCTGCAGACGAAATACTGCTAAGCATTTCGTCCGGCGTGCTAACGTATCTGCCATCTCATCACCTTAGCATTCATATAGGAATTGAGAGAATTGAGATTCAGATATGTGTGAAGCGCATTTTATAGATTAAGCGAGAAGTCGTTAATCAGCAGCAGTAGCAAGAACAACGGCAGCATCAGCAGCAGCAGCAGCAGCAGCCGTTGATGTTAAGTAGCTTCGACAATTACATTGATTCTTATAATTAACAAGAGAGATAAAGAGAAACCATCGTCGCTGTCTCTTACGTGAGATTGACCTTGAAAGGAGTAGTCGGTTTTAATTGAATTAAAGATTTTATATATTCGTATAGAGAAACTGGAAAGCACACTAAAACTGGAATTCAAAACACCGAAAGATTTTTACAAATGAAATATCATTAATTAGTAAGTCATTTGAAAAAATGTTTGACCATTGACAGCAATTAATTGTTCATCTGCGTAATTAACACTAAAATTGTAACTCTTAATTTTATTTTACATTTCGATGCCGATTGAATGAGGATACATCTACGTTATCGCTCGTCCTCCTAAAAAGTATCTCTCAGATTTCTATTAAATTATGTATTGCTCTCTTTAAAAGATGCACTCATTGAATAAAGTGATCCTAGTTATATTAATCCTGAAAGAAAGCCGGGATGGCCACGGTTAGTGTGTTTTCTTTTATATTTAATAATTTAGCTCGATAAGGCAGCGAGGTGGCTGAATAGTTAGCACGCCGGGCAAAATGGCTAGCGGCATTTCGTCCGTCATTGCGTTGAGTTCAAATTCCGCCATGGTCGACTTCGCAATTCATCCTTTCGGGGTCGATAAAATATGCACCAATTGAACACTGGGGTTGATGTAATCGACTTATCCCCTCCTCAAAATTGTGGGCCTTGTGCCCAAATGTGGAACCAATAATTTGGCTCGATCAGCGCTGACTTACTGCAAGGCAAAAACTTAAACTTCAGGTGTTATTTTCCTACTAGGAGTAATTTACATAATCCTGAGTATCTCTTAAGCCTGCTGCCTCCTCAGTTTTCATTTCCTTGGAACTCACTGATCACACACGGCTTTCTCTCATGAGATCATCACAAACACCATATTACCACTTCACTCATTCTTTCCTCCATACGACTTCAGTCCTTTGGATGTTCGTCACTGACCATCTTTTTCGTGATCGCCAACTATACAGATCACGTTGGTAACAGAGGTCCCGCAGTCGTAAATGTAACGCTTTTCTGAAAACCAAAATGTCATAAATAAATACACAAAAATACTAAACTAGTCGGAAATTGTTGCTTCTAGAAGAGCACAATCATTTCCAGAATTAGAAGTCTCTCTTAAGTATTTAACGTAAGGTAAAAAAAAACCTTCAAGCTTTGAGCCCTTTATGATTTATGAAAGTAATACATTTTAACGATCGCAGAAGAAATCCTCAATGCTGAAGCTGTAAACTGCCAGTATTTAAAACGTAATATGAAAGCAATGTGAATAGCAGAAATCTTATGCACTAAGCAGACCAAATACATTATATAATGGTTATGTTTTTTTTACGATCTTAGTTCAAATTCTTCGAGTGAAAGTGATTTTGAATATCTTCTTCCTGCGATCGACTAAACTAGTACCAATAATATGCAAAACTTTCTCCACGAGACTGCAATGTCTCTTTGCTCTAAATTTCTTGCTTATCTCTTCAAACAACCATTTTATTTCATGAATATCGTTCATAGCCATCGGAAAGGTATATATTTCAAGGTTTCCTATAAATTCTTCATTAAAATTAAATTTAGTTTAAAACCACATACCTCAGGCAATAGCAGTTAAAACTTTCTAAGCGCTTAAGTTATAATTCTGGCCAAGGTTAGTCCTCATTGAACAGAGTTCGAAGCTATGGAGTCTCAACCATGACAACGACGTCTTGTTTTCTCCAGACATAGTGTATTAAAGACTCTATGATTCAATGTGTACTTTCTATTTAAGCCATCTGAACCTTGGATGCATTTAGCAGACTCCACTCAATTATTCCTACTTGGCATGGAATCTCTCAAAAAGGAAACGAACACTATCGTTCCTCTTCTGAGTCATGTAACAGAAAAGTCAACAGAGTAGACTGCTATTTCAGATAGATTTGGTTAATATTTCCAATTGGTCGAGCAACTGCATAGGTAATAGGTAATAGGTATGTGAGTAGACATGATGGTATTTCGTCTCCTATCAAAAACACTGCGATTTATCGAAAACAGTCCTATCAACTCCAAATCGCATTACAACTGCAAGTAGACTTCACCCTTTAACAATGATTTCTAGCATTGGCACAGGAGCCACGCGATTTGGAGGAGAGTATAGTCAATGAAATCTTTCCCAGTACATTGAGTGAATGATACACAACTTTATCTCCAAAGGGAGAAATAGGAGGGTCGACATCAACTTACTTTCTTTATAATATTATTTTCTAATATAGACACACGTCATCAAATTTAGAGAAGTATGAATACTCAATTATATGGACCCGTGAATTCACAGTTGTTTATTCTATTTTATCAATCCAGTTTTTTATTTTATTGTATCGACCCCAGAAGTTGACTTTGGGAGTTGGGGAGTTAAACTCAGCTCGTAACGAAAAAAATTTAAATAAATATTACAAATTATTTTGTCCGACGCACAAATGCTTCTACCAATATAAATCTTGACAAGTATTTTATTATCTTGTAGGATTGTGTAGCTCTTAAGGGAGATGTGTTTTACTCGTTTTGAAACTTCCATTTTCATATTGCGTATCGCATGGTCATACAATTTGAAGATGGAAGCTTCTGTTTTCTCCAGATCAGCCAATGCTTTTCCTGCCAAATCTAAAACTCGCTGTATTCAGTACAGAATCAAATCAGTTTAATAGACAATATTATCAGGAAACCTGTAAAAATTGGCATAGTGACGAGTCAAAAGAAATAAATATGTATGGCATTCCGAGCAATAATAGCCATTCATTTCGAATATTTTATCGCAGCGAAGAACAAAGATTAGTATTAAACAACACTAACAACAAATAAAATAAGTCATAAACAGCAATTTGTCACTAGTTTGTTTCAGAAAACTACTTTCTATGTTCTTTCTCTCAGTTCTTCTCTCTCACGCTTTCTCTCTTATTGTTTCACTTTCACTTTCTGTTATATTTTTATTTAGTCTTTCTGCCACGATCTCTTTCTTTCACTTACTCTGTCTGTCTGTCTCTCTCTCTCCATCTATCTATCTATCTATCTATCTATCTATCTATCTATCTATCTATCTATCTATCTATCTATCTATCTATCTATCTATCTATCTATCTATCTATCTATCTATCTAGTTAGCTAGTTAGCTAGCTAACTACCAAGCTACGTAACTGTTTATCTGCCTGCCTTTTTTCTTCTGTCTTTATTATTTTGTATATTTTTCATCTCTGGAAACTATTTCTGTTTCTCTCTTCCTCATCGTTGTCGTTATTGACTTGTCGTTAATATGTCGTCTCTTCAATTCCTTATCCCTCCTCCTCCTCCTCTACTCTTCTCATTCTTCCCGCCTCTTCCTATCCCTCTCTCAAGAGTGTCGTAATTATTTTAACGATTCGAATCCAAGTGAATTTAGTCTTAAACGAATGCGATAATAGATTGTTTAAGTGTTTATGTTATTTTTGTTTTTATTCTAAAATTCATTATTATTTTGTTATATTCGAGATAGCATCCAATTAACTATATTTCAAACTGCCTAGCCTAGATCTCCTTCAACTAATTAGATCTCACTTACCCAGTTAACCAGATGTCCTTCCAGCCGATAAGTTGTCATTAAACAGCCAGAGCTCACTCAAGACACCAAATCTCTCTCAAGATATCACTCAATCAGATTTTAAAACCGCTAAAATTTCCCCACCGCCCCTATCCCCACATGTACTTTGCTATATATCCAAATTTTATACAACGAGATTCACGCGGAACTCAGAAACTAAATCGCAGCCAATTAGATTCTTATCCTAGTCGTAAATGAAAGATCAATCAATGTGCTTCTCATTCAACTTCCAAATCTGATCACCCCCACCACCGAACCAAATGAGGGAGTCATGTCATGGTCGCACAATGTCGTAGAAATAGCAACCAAAATTTCCCTCATATAATATAGCTTATTGTGTTAAAAATGTAAAGTTACATTGGGTAACATAGTCTTAGATATACTATGTCATATATTCGATAATATAATGTTATATAAATACACCATGTCCTGTATTGGAAAAGCAAAACAGTCTTGTATACACTATGTCTTAATATAAGAGGGATTATCAAGGATAGAATTTGTTTGAGAAAAGATTGTTTTTGGTTAAAGCTGACATAAGGTTTCCTCAAAACAACCTTGACTCACCAAACGTATTTCAATCGAAAACAGAAACGAAATTGACAGTCCAGAATCTCACACTGGCAAAAATCAACTAAGATTTCAACCAATCATCAAGCCATTTCATACTTTTGTGAATGCACGCATTGCTGAATGGTTAAAAACAGTTCGATCCATACTGATGCAGTCCCGAATTCAATCCTGGTTCGTGGAGAACTTGGGAAAGTGTCTTTGTTATAGTCTCAGGGTGACTCCAGCGTTGTTAGTGAAACTAGGTTGTCAGAAACTGTAACAAACCAATGACCCCGTCGGATGGACTGTGCTGGTTATCGAGTAGCCCAGCTGTGTCTCACGGATTCGACATCAATATTACTTTAAGGAGAAAGACAGCTAGTAGATAAAACGTATAATATGCTGGACAAAATGCTTAGTAGCATTTCGTATGTCTATACGTATTTGTTCAAATTCCGCCGAGATCGTCTTCACCTTTATACTCATTAATGTTCATTTTATACATCTATAGAATGATAACTATAAGATAAAGGAAAGGGATTCAAAAAAGCTTCATTCTGAGACGGAAGAATTTGGTTAGTGTTTATTACAAGAACGAACCGGGAAGTGCGACACAGTGAAAATGACAGTAGGAAAAGAGAGTGTAACATTAAAGTGGCCTGGAGGAAAAAGAGCAAGCAGTTAGATATTCAGAGGAAAATAAGTCAATGAAGTACCTAGAGATGCAGCTGAAAGGAGAAAGAGTGCATTCAACCTTTGTTTATCAGTCGAACTTTATTATCTAAAGATTAAAATACTAGCACATATGAATTTGTAAGAGCCCTATGAAGAACTAAAATGCTAAACAATCCTAAATTAATGAAGACATTCTCATAAGTAAGATGCGCCTTCTCCTACACCACCATTGGCAAAAATCAAAAACGTGAACTTAATGATGACTCGGGTTACAAAGAGCAAAATTCGGTTTCTTGTACACACTTTGTCTCTTTAATCTCAGAAAATACCCATACAGAAACTCATGTATACACATGCACACACACACGTACACACATACACATATATGTATATATACACAAATATTTATACATTCATATATATATATATAATATATATATATATATATATATATGTGTGTGTGTGTGTGTATATATATGTATGTATGTATGTATGTGTATGTATGTATGTATGTATGTATGTATGTATGTATGTATACGTGTGTGTGTGAGTGTAAATATGTGTGTGCGTATATAGAGTGAGAGAGAGTGAGAGACAGACAGACAGAAACAAAGTGAGAGAGAGAGATGG
>NC_043002.1:79959435-79969435 GCF_006345805.1 Octopus sinensis | reverse complement strand
AAACTGTGGAAGGGAATTCCAAAGTTCAGAGGTGCAAGGGAAGAAACTGGTACTGTAAAGTGCTTTAGGACACTTAGGAGGTTGCACAGTATACTGATGAGGATTGAATGCAAGTCTAGTTGATTGCTAATAAGTTCTTAAAAGGAGGAACCAGAGAAGGGTGCTCAGCTGAACAATATCCATGAAAATACTTATAGAAAAAAGACAAGGAAGCCACACGACGACGATGAGAGAGTGAATCCAATTTAGAAGATAGATCAGGACCAATAGCATTACAAATATGGCGTCGAATGTGGTCCAACAGAATTAAACAAATAATGGCAAAAGCAAAAGTTTTCTTAAACTTGAACTTCGGTAACATTAAAGCTGCCTTCAATATGATATTTTGGAATATTCTATGAAAGATAATGCATGCAATAAGAGTAGACTACAAGGTAGTATGAATTATTGGTATGCTATTCAACAATGTGTCGTATTCATTGACTGACAGTTAATAAATTGGCTTGAAGTACGTGTAGAGCTAAGAGAAGGTTGCATTTTATCCCTCACGCTTTGAATCTATTTCTTGCATTTAATCATGAAAGAACTGAAGGAATTAGCAGGAAGTGTGTTCCTCAACGAATCTCTTTCCGCTGATTCGTTATTTCCACATTCTTTGACAAATAGAAAATATTCACTAACCTTTAGACGATACAGTGAATAAAAGGATATATATATGAGAAGACGGCATAATGCACCCTTTATTCCTTCGGAATTAAGAATATGCAGTCTTCGAAACATATGTCGAGAATATAGGAATTTTGTTAAATCGTCATTCGACTCCATTCTCTCATTTATCTATAGTAAAAAAACACACTAATTTCCACACGAAAGCACGTGATTTCTGCCCTTGGCATGTAGCTTCAACCATGCTTTCTGACGTAAATTTGCTACCCGGGTATCGGTTAACCGAATTATCCATACTAGGATGATTCATTCAACTACTTAAATATATATATATATATATATGTGTGTGTGTGTGTGTGTGTATGTATGTATGTATGTATATTGAAACATTCTTCACAGAATTCCTTCTTGATTACATCAGTAATTCAATATTGCAGACTTGTCACATTGTGTTACTCTCATTCATAGGGAGAATCATACTCACGGTATGTTTGTATATAGCCCGCCTAGTTGAGTAGTTGAAGGAACAACTGAACATTCAAGGTAGGAAATCCGGACAAGATCCATTTATTATTTCTCTAATATATATAAGATTCTCTTGTCTATCATGTAGTCAACTTGTTTCTAAATGGTAGGCACGTCGTGTCACGTAATGTGATACTCGAGCGAATGAGGAATTCGCTACGTAGACGTTCGATCTCTTAGAAATGCTACCAAAACTCCTTTAAATGGAGATATCCAATGATGAAGACACAGGTAGCCAGTGATAACAACGTGATCCTGCCTGGTGCAACTGGGACTAAACAGCAACAAAAAATACAGACATATTAATTTCAAATATGCTATGAATTCACATTCTCATGCACATACACGTATATATAAATCATTCATACTTCCATATGTGTTTGTGTATAATATTGACTATGACACCAGTATTCTCATGAATACTTGAAACAGAGTGAACTCCAGTAATAACAAGAAAGAGCCGTATAGTAACGTTAGTTTCAGAGACACATCAAATTCACACACCCAGTATATACTGTATATCCTTTAAAATACAATAACTTTATTTTCCATAAGTGGGTGAGTTTTGACATTCTAGGTGAAGCTACTTTCATGCTGTGTCAATGCATTTTGTTTTACCTTTTTATTCACAGCATTTTATTGTTTGTTACTACTGAACTTTTTCATAATTTTTCATAAATCTTCTAAAAATACACTTTATGAATGATATGTTTGATAAGATATTTCAGCAATGTAAGCGACAACTTCGGCAAAATATCTACATGAAATCTCTTATTATAATCACTAAATAAAAAATATATATTTTTTTAATGATATTAGCTTCATAAGTTGTTTAATGATATTATCTATGGTAATATTTTGGGTAAGATTGGATTCCTTTTTTTCTTTTTTTTTTTTAATGGTTAAGAAAAAATTAATACAGAGTTCGGAGAAATGCGTTGTTACCAGCAGGCCATTTTTGTGCGTTGTAACGCGGCTTGCTGGATTTTAATGTATGTACTCCTCAAGCAGTAAGTCGATGTGTCTCCCTACCAAGCTCTTGGCTGTTTTATTAGATTTCACTCTGATGCAAGCATTCGGATCATCGATCCAGTTTCTTAATTTCATTATCGTATCAGTCTCGAAATTGCTCTCTGTCTAAACTAGTTATAGGGATCAAACAAATATTACAGATGCACTTACCATGGAAATATGAAAAATAAAATACTGTGTCAATGTTAAAAATTTAGGAAAAATATTTTGCTTATATTTGTATTGCCAAACGTACTTGAGTTTAACAAAATGGCGATTAACACATTTTTCATGACGCTCGAACATTAATAAGAGTTTATTAAAGCCTAAAATATTATTTTAAATTTGCTCTATAACTACAAATACATTGCTGCGCAGCTGTGTATCGCAGCACACTGTTTGAAAAGCATTTGTGTAAATGAGAAACATAATCCGGATAGTTAAGTAAAACAAAAACTTCTATTTAGTAACATCACACACTGGTAACAATGAAACAATGAGATACGAATCGATTACTCTTCCCCCGAGACGAGTTTATTCATTTTGAATTGAAGAAGGAGTTAGATTTCTATAAATATTTGAGGGTCACACAAATGGCTTTTGTTATTTTTCTCTGGCATTTTACATTCCGAGATCAAATTCCTACGAAGACACTTTTTACCTTTTTGCCTATCGTGAAGTCAATAAATAAAGTATAAAGTTCAATTCAATCAAATAAATTCTTTCCTTGTCACACAATTTCTGGCCTTGTGACTATTTTAGAAACACATATAACAATGGTTCCGAAGCTGGAGTCCGCGAACCCATGGTGGTCGGAAAAGTTAGTACAGGAGGTGGGGAGCGTGAACTAAATTCAAAATTTTATATATATATATATATATATATATATAATATATATATATATATATATATATATATATATATATATATATATAATAGGATAAGGATATTAAAAGGGGTCCGTGAGAAAACTCATATAAATAAAAGGGTTGGGAACAAATGTTGTGAACCACTGTGAAAAAATTGGGAACCATTGGCTTATAATGTTAATGATATGAATATGATTAATCATGTGATGTGAATTATATTTGAAATACAATCCAATGCAAGAGTCTGAGTTTTTATACGATCGATCAACTTCCGAGAAAATGCCAGGAAAATTACCCTCAAATGCCACGCTAACGCCGCAGGAAATTGACGAACATTCAATAATGGAGATTTAAATATCAATTGTCGGACACACTTAAATGCCGACATACCACATATACATGTATATGCGTGTTTGCACATACATACATATATGTCCACAAACACACACACACACACACACACATACATACACACGCAAACACACACATACACATACACACATATATATATATATACGCCTTCGACATGACAGATGATCTACTATAGTACCGATGCAATCCTTCAAATTTATCTTGTTAGAAATTTTATGCTTACCATCGAAAATGATTTGTTGTCGTCATGACAATTTTATAAACTTTCGTGAGGGAATGAAATAATATTTTTATGAAATAATTGCCTGAGAGACGTTGAGAAATTCTGGGAGAAATTTAAAAAGCATATATACATATATATATGATATGACTCGTTCATAAACTATCATAAATTTTCGTGAAATACACTTTGTAAATGATATGTTTGGTAACACATTTTAGCAATGTAAGCGACAAGTTAAGCAAAATATCTACATGAAATCAAAAAAGCAACAGTTAGAATTAAAAATCAATATGGTATTAGATTCATACGCGGGGCTATGAAAAGTTCCTGGTTTTAAAGGTGTTGCGAAAGGCTTCGTTGAAGGCACAAACTCATTTACAGGGCTTTTACAGGGCTTAGAAATAACTGAAGGGTCGCTGCAATAACTGTGTGAGTCTGAGAGAGGAATGTGTTGAATAAAATCATAATTAACTGATTCTCCTATACGTTCTTTTGCACGAAGCCAGGAACTTTTTAGCAACTCTTTTAATTTTTTTTATAAAGCTAATGCTATAGAGTGACGTCGAACGGATTTGATCTTGGAATGTAAAGTGCCAGAGAAAAATAACAAAAGGCATTCTGTGTGAGCCTCTAATAATTCTAGGAATTCAACAAAAGCAAGGATCATATCTATGAACAAGTCATGTGTCCAGCAGAAACAGTCAAATATCTTATATTTCTTATACAAATATAATCAAATGCACCGGAGGGAAAATTCTACAGGAATTACCTTGTGTTCTATAGAGATCTTTACCCTCAGTTTATCATACCTCACCAAATCACCGGTCGTCTTCAGTATCGATGTTACTTCACCAATTCAAGGCGGCGGCAAGATGGCAGAATCGTTTGCACGGCAGCGGTATTTCGTCTGCCGCTACGTTCAGAGTTCAAAATCCGCCGAAGTCGACTTTACCTTTCTTCATTTCAGGGTCGATAAATTAAGTACCAGTGAAACACTTGGATCGATGTCATTGACTACTTACCTCCCCTCAAATTACAGGCCTTGTAATTATAGTAGAAAAGATATTACTTCACCAATTTCATGTCATACAACCAATCATTTAGAAGGCTCGAACTCGGAAACTGAATGCTTATAAAGTAATCGGTAATTATACTCCCTCAAAAATATCTTCTATTTCCTGACATATAAGTCGTATTTTTCTTCATTTAGAAAAGTAGTTTCCTGATTTCTTTACTTCTCCATCGTAAAGTGCTTCAACATAATTGACATCCTTGTTTGCGAAGCAATCTGAAGATCAAATCGGAGTCGAGTTTCGTTTCTTATATGTGAAATCTATACTTGTTTATACGCCATTTTCAACGCAAACGATCAACTGCGTAATATTCCCAAGTACTTCTTTGATCTTGCAATTATCATTGGTATGGTTGTATATTATCTGTGTGTTTCTTTTATTTTAGCCTTTCTCTGGATATCTAAGACATTCTTTGATCTCGTGCTGTGTAAACAAAGAATATTGAGCTAAGAGAGCTACGTTCAATGATATTCCACGATCATTCGCCGCGGAACGCATTTCAAAAGCCCGCCAGACTTACAGTCATTTCAGTTCTAACACATATCACCGAGTTCTTACTACTATCAAATAATTTCTACTACCTAACTCTAATGCGTGCAACCACAACAACGTTCTTTCAACCACTACAAACTTCTAACGAACACATCTCCCTCACTTATTCACTTATTTAATTCTTTCAACTATTACAATTTATACCAACAGGGATCTGTCCTATAAACTTTAAAATACTTTCGCCAATTTTATAACAACATGCATGCAATTGCAAACAGCCATTAACATCCATTTCTCGATATATATTTGATTAGATCGTGTAGTTAATACTCAAGCTCCGCAAGTATAATAGGATTATTAAAGCTATCACCATCACTGGGTATGGGCAATGCCATGCAGCAATTTATAAACTTCATCATTACAATATCGACCTGATTATTCTATAATCAGAGAAATAATAATAAACACAACAACAATAATATTTTTTTATTATAGGCACAAGGCCTAAAATTTGGGTGAGAGTTTAAGTAGATTGCATCTTCTCCAGTGTTACAAATGGCATTTATTTTATCGCCCCCAAAAGGATGAAAGGCAAAGTTGACCTCGGTGGAGTTTGAACTCAAAACGTAGCGGCAGACGAAATATCGCTAGGCATTTCGCCTGGCGTGCTAACGATTCTGGCAGCTCACCGCCTTAGTAATAATAAGTTTTATTTTAGATACAAGTGTACCAGTTTAAAAGAATGGGGATTAGTTACTAGAATTGACACAGGCATTTGACTGATGTATATTTTATCGACTCAAAAAGAATATATTGATCTTTGCGAGATTTGAACTCAAGACGTAAAGTCCACCACCCTGGCACCACCTCGCTTTCTGTTGTGTGTGTGTGTGTGTGTGTGTGTGGTGTGTGTGTGTATGGGGGGCAGTAAGATTTTGAAGGACCTTAGTTGAGAACACCAACTCCAGTGATTGGTATGCTATTTTATTGACATTGATGAAAGGCAACGTTAACCTCGATGGTATTTGAACACAGAACCTAGGCACAGGAGTATCTGTGTCGTAAAAAGCTCGGTTCCCAAACACATGGTTCCGAGTTCCTGTGGAAGCTTGGGCGAGTGTCTTCTACTATGGTCTGGTGCCGACCAAATCCTCGTGAATGGATTTGGTAGAGAGAAACTGAAAGAGACAAATATGATCATGATGAACATGAAGCCGGTAATATTTAATTCTTGATTTGCAACCAGGGCACATACAAAAACAGACAGACGGATAGACACATAAGTTTAATATTTGGACAAAGCCAATCACAAAATAAAATGAAATACGCTCCGATGCATCAATGCATTTAGTTTAATTATAATATTCTCAAACGCTAAATGAATTAGCATCATTAGGCAGAAAAAGAAAGAAAGAAAATAATGACTACATTTTGATAAGATCACCCAAAATTCAACATAAGATGAGCAGTCACCCAGCACATCTAGACGAACGGCACAGCTCTAATGCAGTATGAGGCTGAGTTGCTTGCAGCTAGAATATGGAAAAGCAAGTTCAAGCCATCCGATAGCGACTCGAGAAGAATATTTTAAATTGCTCCGACTCTGGTTTGGTCTGGCGACGGGGTGACGAGCAGGATGGGCAGTCTCTCACAGAAATGAGCCAAGAGGTAAATAAGAGGAATTACAACCGTGTTTCGTAGTCTGCTACCACAACAGCTCTTTTATAGGATCCAGTTAGCTCAAGACATCATCAGGAGGAACCACGTCCGGTTTCGGCCCCTACTCCTCTACCGTTTTGACGCGGTGGGGACCCTCCTTTCGGAGGTGACTTCAGCTCTGGTGTTGGGTGCATGTCGTCTTTCTTCCTCTTTCTTCTGTTCCTTGGCCTCTTCAATTTAATTATTACTGGAACATTTTGTGAATTGATGCTTGAAATTTTATTTTGGTTTTGGCTTTAAGAATAAATCGAATTCGTCTAGAGTTGTCTGTCTTAATCTTTTATTCTTTCTTATTTTTTAATATCTATTATGTCATTTATGTGCGTGTATTGAACTGGGTGTATTTTATTAACACTTAATTCTAAGGTCGTATACCTTTCTTTATCTACCTTGTTATTAATCTCAATTTTTAAATTAAATTTTCGTTTCTTCAGAGATGCTTTGTCACATTTTCCCTATACGTATTACATACCAATGCCTTTATTTAATTTATATACTTTACGTAACAATATTTCCACTTGCTTATCATCTGCAGTTAAATATGATACACTAAAGATAAGTGCAAAGAGGGAGTTAATTCCCTTGATACATTCTTCATCAGTAGGGTTGACATTTGATTTTAAATTCTCACTTTTACCCATATTTTCAGTATTATTTGCTATTTTGTTATGACCTATGTGGTGCATTTTCTTAATACTCGTGCAAACTTCCTTGTGAATCATGTCTATAGAATCATCAGATAAGGAACTTCGCAGCAGTCAACCTGTGTTATACTCAAACATTTGTATCTGTTTCTATTCTATGCAATAACTACCTACCTAAGGCGGAGGTATTGTTTCAGTCGTGTTTGTTTGTTTGTTTGTCCATGAAAAGATATCTCAAGAACAGCTGGATGGATTCTGATGAAACTGGCACGAACTGATTAGATTTTAGGATTGATCCGGTACCGGACAAGCATTCTGGATTATTTTTCCGGTTTTCATAATTTTTGAGAGCGGTCGAGTTCATTTTTAGTATTTTCGTTTGTGAGATCAGTCGTGTTTATTTCAGATATTCTCATTTTAAAAATCACCTCCGGTTAATCGTTGAGAGGACGTCGGCGTTACCTTGGCAGGGCTTTGCGCTCTCTGAGTGCTCATGTTAAAATATGATTTACTAATTATTGATCCGAAATTGGCCAGATCTCGTCTAGCATGTCTATGAATAACGATATTCTGACTGTGGCTATTCCTAGCTTTTCGTTAGGGCTTATCTTAAACTATATTACTCCGCATTCCCCAAGTAAATATGAATTTAAGACAGCAGGGCATGAGTTGAGTGAAAATTTGCTGCTAGTTTTGAAATGTTGTGCTACCACCTAGACAGTTCTACATTGACACTTCCTTTGTTTTTCAAGTGTGTCTTTAAGTTATGGATTTCATTAAGAATTAGGAGGTGGTATATTTTACTTCCAATCATTTTCTGTTTGTTTTCCTGCTGATTGATTCATATTCAGATACGAATGTGTCTTTGGGTGTACCTTTGAGTTTTTGGTAGCAATAGTTTCTATCTCAGAGATTATTTAGTTTATCCTGATGACGCTCACGTTTGAATTCTATTTTCAATAGTTCTACAACCATCATGTGCTCCTTGTTTTATTTGTATTGCTGTCTTTCGCTACGACATACCAAAAACACTTCAGAACACCCTTTTAAGACATTCCAGAAGACATCCCAAGCATAGAATCACCATGAAAATGGAAAAGAAGAAAAATGAGGTAAAAGCATCAGATGAGATGCAAGACTATTGCTGCAATAAAGTAAAATACTTTTAGCCAACGATTCTTACTTTTTCCTCACTGCATTTTGTGTTTCTAGTTGAAGTTTTGATGTTCCAAATATGATTGAATTAACTTGATTGCTGTAACATTTACCCAGTTCTTGCTGATCTTGTGTGCAAATGTCGTTTAGCATGAGTTCAACTTGGATCAAGTGGATGTTTCCTCAAGAGCCTTCCGTCTATGACAAACGTGTATTATTTGTTTCTTCAGAACTACAATGCTTAATGCACCGTTCACTTTTGTAAGAATGAAAGTTGTGATTTGAGACAGATTTAATTTCTATTTCTAAGGCATCCAGCGACTATGTAGAGAGTATCTTTAGACAGAGGCAGAAAAGGAAACCAATACTTTTGAACTGTGTTAGGATCGTGAGCCCTGGAATATGTTTACATTTCAGAACATACAGTTATTATAAGTGAGAAAGTTTTAGAAGCATAACGACTGTATGTTCTGAAACTGTAACTTTCTCAAATAAAGTACACTTCATATTCAACGCTCTGAGGAAGTTGACGTGGTACTCAACAAATATTTCACCACATCTTATAGCACAAGTCTCTACACAAATATATTTGCCTATAGAATCAAACGCTTGTGTACTAGTTAACAAAAACAGAAAAGATAAAACGCATAAACGCACATACGTATATCCTCTCTTTCCCCTCCTCTACAATACAAATGTAGTTATAAATGCACACACACACATACACACACACACACACACGCATATATATATATAATATATATAATATATATATATATATATATTAAGTTTGTATATATGCATACATGAATATATACATGTACGTATATACATATATATGTATGTCTTCGTATATAAATTTGTGTGTGTGTACATATATATACGTATATATATATATATATATATATATATATATATATAATATATATATATATTGTGTGTGTGTGTGTGTGTGTGTGTGTGCATGTATGTATATATATATATATATATATATATATATATATTCATATATGAGTTTATGGATATATACCTATACCCACACATACAACACACACCGCAAAAGTACACACACATATACAAGTATACTAGGATATATGTATGTACATACATACATACATACACACACACACACACACACACATACATATATATATATATATAAATGTATTCACACGCACACACACACACTCAATTCCTAATGACGTACATAAATGATAATCTGTACAGTTTATGTGTCACATTAGATGCGAA
>NC_043002.1:79949435-79954435 GCF_006345805.1 Octopus sinensis | reverse complement strand
ATATATTATATAGAGGGCATTATTACACATAAATGCCACACGCTAGGAGGTACTTTGAAAGTCATTACTACAAATATTTTCAAGTGAAAAAATTTTCAGATTTTTTCTCTTATGAGGTTTTTCACGCTAACTAAATGATAATTTCTTGTTAAGATTTCTTATTAAGATTTTATCCTTGATTGTTAAATTTGTTCCGATGAAACACATTTCCTCCCGAAATGCAGTTCGAAAAAGCCCGCCATTTACATGAATATATGATGAATAAACACTTCCATGTGCTACGGTTGAGGCGACGGTTTGTCTGTTCGGTTCCGCTAGGTATGTTTGGTTTTGTTTATTTTTGATGTATTCTGAATATGTTTCACTGATGAACAAAAGACGTAAATAATACGTTAATTGCGAAATCACAAGTGATTTGGAACTAAATTCTTTTTCTAAATGTCTTGCTTCGAGATCTGTATTTGGGACGATTCGTTTATTTTTGGTAGTAATGACTTTCAAAGTACCTCCTAGCGTGTGGCATTTATGTGTAATAATTCCCTCTATATAATATAAATAAATATTTTCAAGTGAAAAAAATTTTCAGATTTTTTTCTCTTATGAGGTTTTTCACGCTAACTACCTGATAATTTCTTGTTAAGATTTCTTATTAAGATTTTATCCTTAATTGTTAAATTTATATATATATATATATTTGTGTGTGTGTTGTGTCTTTGGGCCTAAGCCTGTCTCCCACCACCGCTTGATAACAGGTGTTGGTGTGTTTACATCCTTTTAACCTAGCAGTTCGGCAAAGAGGTCGTTTCACTCGACAACAATTCTTCAAGGCGGTGCTCTACCATCACGGAAACAAAAGATGTGTGTGTGTTTGTGTGTGTGTGTGTGCCTATGCATGCATGCATGTACTTATGCATACTTACATAGTATATATGCATGTGTGTGTATGTATGCATGTGTGTGTATGTATGCATGTGTGTATTCGTATGTATAAATGTATGTACGGATGTGCATCTCTATATGTGTGGACCCGTGTCTCCATATGTGTCCTTGTGTGGAGTAAAGGGTGTGTGTATATATGGTCATGTGTTTCAGTCTCCATTTCTGTATGTGTGCTTGTCTGTTCATATAACCTTTATACCTATCCGTCTGTATGCTGCTCTGTATATTTTCATATCCATATGCTTACATACATACATACATGCATACATACATGCATACATACATGCATACATAGATACATACATGCATACATCCATACATGCATGCATACATCCATACATACATATATATATATGTATCGCGTCTGTACCGTTGGCGAGTTTTTTCCTCGGTCTTCCTTTCTTTGGATCTTTCCTTTCCCTATGTCTCTGACGAAGTGCTCCGCTCGAAACATTAAACCCTCCTTCTTTCCTTCTCTCCTGAGCGTCCAATAATACTATACTTGTTCCACGTCCTCTCGTTGTTGTGTTTTCTCTTTGTGTTTTCATGTTTGGATTAACTATATATATAATATATATATATATATATTATATATATATATATATATATATATCTATATATACATATATATATATATACATATATAATATATATACATATATATATACATATATATAATATATATATATATATATATATATAATTAATAATAACATATATATTATATATATATATATATATATATATAATATATATATATATATTATATAATATATATATATATATATAGACACATACACACACAGATGTGTGTTAGTGTGCGTGTGTGCTATTCGATAGAATCTTGATTTTTATAAAACAGTAATCTTGAGTAATTCATCGTTTGCTGATGATTGCCGTCGGATATGAAACTTTAGATATAAAAGCATGAAAGAAAAGTACCTCTACACACACAGATATACGTTAATACATGTACGTGCGTTAAAGTTGTGAGTGTGTGTGTGTGTGCATGTCTAGAAGCGTGAAAGCTTTAAAGTGAGATAAGATGTAAAGTACAACATTGATACTTACACACGTTCGCTGAACGCCGTGTCAATGGGGTAAATATTTAAAGACAAACATTCACTAATCTTCTAATATTTCACTTGATTGATAAGACTTTTGTTATTTATTGTAGAATAAGCAAACCTTACGATCAACGCTTTTTTTTGACACTCGTGTAATTCGACTGATCATTGGTAAGTTTGTTCTGTGTGCTATATTGGCATGTGTGTGTGTATGTGTGTGTACGTGTGTGTGTGTGTGTGTGTGTGTATGTGTGTGTGTCTACTTGCTTGTTTGTTTCTTTGTGCATGTGTACATAGATGTGTTTGTGTTGTGTGTACGTGCGTATGTGTTGTTACGTGTGTACTGCATAAAAACGTACCTGTGTCTTCGTAATCTGTTCCTTTATGTATCTCTGTATCTGTATGTATGTATGTATGTATGTATGTATGTATGTATGTATGTATGTATGTATGTATGTATGTATGTATGTATGTATGTATGTATGTATGTATGTATGTATGTATGTATGTATTATTATGCATATACATATATACATTCATACATATATATATGTATATATATACATGTATGGATATATATATATATGTAGGTAGGTATATATGTATGTACGTATATATATATGAATGCATCCATGTATGTCTGTCTTTCTGTCTACCTGGCTGTCTCTATCTATCTATCTATCTATCTATTTGTCTATCATTTATTTGTATCTCTCTCTGCTTGTCTTTATCCGTCAATCTCTCTCTTTCTTACCAAAGATAACACCCCCCCCCCACACACACACATATATGTATGTATATATATATATATATATATATATATATATATGCGCATGTGTTAGACAGTAGATTTATTCACTTATAATAAATATATGAACGTATATATATATATAGCGTCTTACCGTTTAAACATGCTATCATTCTGTCGAATGTTTTAATTTATTTTACTAGTTGTCTACGTATTTCTCTTTCTCTCCAAGTACTTGTTTTACATCTCAAAGTGTAAAATTTTGCAAATACCCGCTTATATTGGTTACACCCCCACACACAAACATGAATGCACACGCACACATATATATATACAATATATATATATATATATATATATATATATATATATATATATATATATATATATACATGTGTGCGTTTATATATATATATATATATACATACGTGTGTGCTTGCGTGCGTATACACACACACACTCACACACACACACATGTGTATGCAAATATATAAGTATCTGACATTTACTTATATCCATCTCTTTCCCCTCTTCTCTTTCTCCCTATCTACCTATTTGCATAACCTTATCTTTGGCTCTGTGTGTGAAAGTTACACTGTGCAATAAGGCTTACACAGAAGCGTCTGCAAACAACCTCTTTACAGAATAAACTATTTTATGTACCGAAAGCAAGACGGCAAGATAACAGAGACAAACATCTCTTCATTCGTAGATTACTCCCAATATTAGCGAAGAATCACTGTTTGGCATTGAAAATGCTGTGAGGTCCGTGGTAGACCCTGGCTGCAATACAAAGTGTTTGGTCTTTGACTCGGTGTCATGTCCACGTGTCCTTGTCTCGAGTTAAGTATAGAACTGTGCTAGAAATTTTAAATTAGTAGGCACAGTAACAAGTCACTCCGATGTCAAATGTAATTATATTTATACACACTCATACGTATACTCAAACATAGAGACAGATGCATACACACACACGTATATGTATGATAATTGCGACGTATATTATCCACTAAAACACACATAAGAAAATTTTAACTTTAGTTAATCATTTATTATTTCATGACCAAATTTTGAACTTCAATTTGTAGGAAAGAACGTTCAGTAGCTATCAGACAATTAATTTACACAGACATGCAGGAAGTAAATAGACACATTTAATTTGCAAAATTTCTGATTTAAGCATATTAACATGTTTTCAGCAGTGTAGAATTTACAATGTAATTATTCTTTTTCATTCCAGGTGCCATTATATTAAACATTTGCAAAGAGTAATGTTTGCCATGTACAAAAAATTCAGCAGAATTGTCAGATTTTCAAAGAGGTCGTATTGTTGGGCAATCTGAGACTGGTCTTAGCCAGCGAAAAATTGCTGAAAATCTTCAAATTTCTCTTGCTTCTCTTAATAGAATTATAGTACAATTCAAAAGCAAAGGAAAAGAATCAACAGATTCTCGTCCCGGCCGATCTGGTCCCTCGGAAAGGAAGCTTCGCTGTTTGAAGAGAATTGTGGATAACGAACCCCATTCGAAGGCTTCTGACATTGCAAAACAGCTTGAAGTTAGTCCAAGAACGTGTGTTGCATATCTGCATAATCTTGGGTATTATGGACACCTCTCTTTCAACCAATTAATATCAAATAAAAGATTTTGAAAAATTAAAGGTGTCTGTTCACTTCCTGCATGTTTGTGAATATCGCCCCACTCTAACAACCTGATTCGCGTGCAGTGGCCTTCATAATTATCGCTCCAAGTGCTAAGGTTCCCAACCGCTAAGGACCCATATGCTTACCATAGCACAAAACATCCTCATTAACACTAATATTTCTCTTTAAACAGAGAAAGTATTTTAAATTCAATCATTTGCTGATCCGCTCCTTTTCGAAACTAAGTTATATACACAATGAAATACGGTTCTTTTTTTATGATGGCTTTTGTCGCTACTATCAAGAATGTTTCATCAAGAAAACCAGTAATTAGTCTGATTAGCAAAGTCACAATCATCAGCTCGCATCAACAGCTGTCTTACAAGTGATTTTTGTCTAGATTTTGCCATTCGAACCGTAAACTTAACGATTTAAACTATTTTTTATGTATATCCCCCCCCCCAGCCGTACCCACGTTCATCTCTCATTTTCTTGCGACGCATAATGTGACTAGACGCAATGGAGTCGCACTCACCAATCGTCCCTATGATCAATGTGGAGACCGACTTGCACAAAACAGACCCAACGTTTTCTCTGTGTAACT
>NC_043002.1:79939435-79946935 GCF_006345805.1 Octopus sinensis | reverse complement strand
GCGTGGCACCTTGGACAACTGCTTCTACAATAGAGCCAACCAAAGCTTTGTGTATGGATTTGGTAGACAGAAACTGGAAGAAGCCCGTCATATATGTATGTGTGTGTGTGGTGTGTGTGTGTGGAGTATGTGTGTGTGTTTGTTATTTCTTTATTGCCCACAAGGGGCAAAGCAAAGAGAAGACAAACAAGGTCAAACAAAGGGACTAAGTCGATTAAATCGACCCCAGTGCGTAGCCAGTACTTAATTTATCGACCCCGGAAGGATGAAAGGTAAAGTTAACCGCGGCGGAATTTGAACTCAGAACGTAACGGCAGGCGAAATGCCGCTAAGCATTTCGCCCGGCGTGCTAACGTTTCTGCCAGCTCGCCGCCTTGTTGTGTGTATGTGTTTGTGTCTGTGTATGTCTCCCATCAACGCTTGGACAACCGGTACTAGTGTCTTTACGTCTCCGTAACCTAGCGGATCGGCAAATCACACCCGCAGCATAAGAACTAAAAAAAAAGACAACAAAAAATATTTATGTCCTAGGGTTGACGTGTTGACTAAATTAGGCGGTGCACCAAAATGGCTGCAGTTAAATGACTGAAACACGTAAAAGATAGAAAGACAAACCGTTTATCCCTCGTCCACGAAACGTGATGCCATTCATATAAGACGTCTTAATCGATTGCATGCTAGACGTAGTGCTTGGTAGTATTTCTTTCAGCTCTTTACGTTCTAAGTTCAAATTCGCCAGAGGTCGATTTTGTCTTTCCTTCTTTTATGATTAACGAAATAAATAGAGAGAGAGAGAGAGAGAGAGAGAGAGAGAGAGATGTATGTATGTATGTGTATACGCAGGCGTATGTGAGTGAGTGAGTGTGTGTGTGTGTTTGTGTGTGTGTGTAAGCATTTATTCTTTTATCTTTTATTTTTGTTTACTTGTTTCAGTCATTTGACGATGGCCATGCTGGAGCATCGCCTTGAAGGATTTTAGGCCCGCAAATCAAACGCAGAATTTATTTTTTAAGCCTGGTACTTATTCGATCAGTGCCTTTTGCTGAACTGCTAAGTTACGGGGACGTGAACAGACCAACCCTGTTTATCAAGTGGTAATGGGGGCGGGGACGAACACCGACACAAAGACACACACACACACACATATTTATTCGATGGGCTTCTTTCAGTTTCCATCTACCAAAACTATTCACAACGCTTTAGTCAACCTGAGGTTATTATAGAAGAAACTTGCACGTAGATGAACCACGGATACTTTTTAGATATCTTACCGTTTGCAATTCTCATCAGTTGATGTGCGTCAGATGGTGTGTTTCACTGCGCAAATAAGGTATTAGTGTCAGTCAAAGAGAATTTATTGATTTAAAGCAGAAAGGCGAAGAATTATTGGTTTGCAAAGTTTGGTACAAGGCCAGCAATTTCTGAGAAGGGATTTAATAAATTACATCCACCCCAGTGTTTAACTGGTACTTGTTTGATCAACCCCTAAAAGATGAAAGACAAAGTTGATCCCGGCAGCTTTTGAATGGTGAGGAATTTTTTTTTTTTTTTTAGATACATTGTACTACAACTATACCAAGACGTGGTTTCAATTCCCAGACCATTTAACATTGTTCCAGTCCGCTGATCAGAGAATAAGTGCCAGTCACATCTGGAGGCTACTGCTCATTCGTATCGGTAAAGCTGACAATTTTGTGGCAGAAACATTATTCTGTTGTTCAGAATCTCACAAAAGTACACAGACTTTCTTCACATGATTAAATACAAGACGTCAAGATTTGCTGGCAATAAACAAAGTAATATCAAAGATAAACAGCTGCGTGCAAGATGAGAACATAAGACTAAAGAATTATTCTGTCAATGATGTTGATATCATCATTCATCATTCCGATTGTCGATAAACTATATATCAGTCAACAACTAGAGGCATTATGAGTCCTCTATGTCACTGTGGAGTAATATCTGTGGATCTTAGCAGTGTATCAAAACAACGACATATACAAAGACATGTACGGTGATACATTGGTATACGTATATTTTAAATGTTATTAACGGGACTCGTGACTATTTCGCGGAACTAATAGTAAACTTATTGGGTTATTTTGGAAAACTTTATCCAAAATACCTGAAAGCGTAGTCTGTGTTGTATTTGTATCAAAATATAGTCGCTCGTCAGCTAATCATTGAAAAGTAAAGGAAACTGGAATACGAGGATTACTTAATGTACTTTATATATAAACTTTATATATTTTATGCGCAATTTTAATAGACATGATACACAACACTCTCCCTGTTTCCTCTCTCTCTCTCTCTCTCTCTCTCTCTCTCTCTCTCTGTTCGCCTTACAATCTTTTTCTTTCTCCTTTCTCTTTCGCTCTTCGCTTTTCCCTTTAACTAATCACGTAAAAGCGTTAAAGATGGGCTAAATAACGTAGAAAGAAAATCAGTTTTAAAAAATTACATATTCCATTCACCACCACCTCTCCCTCAACACTCAAATTCCTCTCCCCTTTCCCTTCCCTTCCCTTATTTCCCATCCTCTTTCCCGCCTCTTCCCCCCTTCTTTCTCCCTTCAGCTAATCACGTGGAAGTGTTTCGGGCAAGCTAAGTAACGGAGTGACAAGCAAAATTATTATAACATACTTCTAGGAATTTTTTTACATATTTTCCCAATTTTAGTGATTGCCTTTTATTTTGACTTCTTAATTAACCATAAGAAGACAGGTATTCATGCGTGCATGTATGTACGTATGTTGTCTGGATATCACGCATGGAGGTGTTTGCTTTATGACGAATTAGACCTGGCGAATCCTCTACATCCGCCTTCGATTGGAAAATGCCTTGCTTTCCACCGTGCGTCTTCATATTCCTCGATGAGGTTTTCATAACGATCGAGCCGGGCGGCGTCCGTGTTATCTTCATTGAGAACCGTTAACTTGACTAGATTTACCACTTCCTTTCTTTCTCATAATAAGATAATATCCGGTTTCTTCGTAACTGAAACGGCAAAGACTCTTTGGAATCCTGGTAAACCTGCAGCCACCTCCCAATAGCCGCTCCACTTTCCTTCGCTCACAGGAAGTTTCCTCTTCTTCAAACGGACCTGCTGTCCTGAACGCACGAAGTAAATGAAATCTCTGGTTGGTTTCTTCAGTGATTTTGTAGGATATCAAATTGATCCGAAATAATAGAACCATTTCTTTATCAAGCATAATTTAAAATTTTACTAGTTAAATCTTTTAGTGATTTATTATACCTTTTTTATACGCCATTTTCATATATCTAGACATATTGCTTTATCTGGTCGTATTTCTGACGTAGCAGAATATCTTCTATATCTTAATGATTATTTTAATTTTTAAATAACAATGAACTCGTTGAAGTATCTTTTACCTCGCCTCATCCCAATTTAGAAATATGTTATTGACATTGCTATCTTGTTGCTATTTAACCGCCGTTACAGTTGTTGTTACTAATGAATTATCAATTCATCTGTTGCAAAGAAGATAACAATGATCAGGATTAAGATGATGAAGGGTATAATTATATTATGTTCGTGGTGATGATGACGACGATGATGATTATGATCTTCATCATCATTTTCGTCATCAAAAAACCACCACCACTACCACCACCATCGCCGTCGTCGTCATCATGACTAACATGTTCATGGCGATTGTCTCTATATATTTTTTAGTACCCATTAAAACAGTGAATAATTATATATATTTCCAACTATCTCTCTCTTACTCTTTCTCTCTCTCTCTTTCTCTTCTCTCACTCCTCTCTCTCTATCGTGTTTCTCTGTCTTTCTCTCTTCCTCTTTCATTCTCTCTCTTTCTCTCTCTCTTTCTTTTCTCTCACTCCCTCTTCTCTCTCTCTCTCTCTCTTTCTCTCTCTATCTATCTCTATCTCTCTCTCTTCCTGTCGAAGTAGGCATAACTATCGCAAGAAAGACATGTATACAGAAACAGAATTAAACTGTTAGAAATTAATATACAAATAAACAAATAGATAAATAAAATTCGAAAAATTAAAAATTTAATAGTTGTGTTTTAAAATAGGGAAACGTCAGTTTATGCGAAGATTATTCATAAAATTTTTTAAAATTATATTATCAATTATGACGAATACCGCGTTGCCAAATAATAGTATTCTATATAAAATTATTGTATGAATTAACCAGATTTATTAATTAGCTAAAATATTATAATTTGTGCATTTTAAGACATCTGATCTAATGCATTTGTGTACATTAGCATGTTTATTCAGATTCTGGATTTCAACATGATTTCATGTCATGAAATTCGTACTTTATTATCATGCTTCGGTTTTATAAGGAAAAGGAGAAAAGCGAGGTAGTAAAGTGTATGTCTTTTGAAAGAAAACTGGTAAAAAGGAATAAACTTTAAGATGAATTATTTAAACTGGAAATGGGAAACATATCAAATAAAGATTTGGTTCTCTGAAGCGTTATATCTTCCTTATCGTGGTAATGCTTACAGAATATAATAGTAAAAACTGCATCTCTATAATCATTCATAATTAAACACACATACACATACACGCATACGCACTCACACACGCACGCGCGAACATATCACGTGATCGTAATCAACCAGACTAACGGATGTTGCCATACATCGCTGGTCATAATGCGCTTTGCATCGTTTCAGATTTCCAATGATGCTAGTCCGGTGCCTAGGTAAGTAGGTGTATATCTGTGTGAGTGTGTGTATGCGTGTGCATGTAGATATATGTACGTATGTATATCTGTATGTCTATCTGTGTATAAAGACATACATGCATAAATATGTAGCTATATATATAATATATATATATATAATATCTATATATATATATATATATATATATATATGCGTAGGAAAGACCGCGTGGTAAGAAGCTTGCTTCCCAACCACATGGTTCCAGGTTAGTCCCAATGCGGAGCATCTTGGGCAAGTGACTTATCCTATAGACTTGGGCCGACAAATCCTTGTGAGTAGATTTGGTAGACGGAAATTAAAGGAAACTGTCGTATATATATATATATAATATAAATATATATAATATATATATATATATATATTATATATATTATATATATAATATATTATATATATATATATATATATATATTATATTATATATATATATATATAATAATATATATATTATATATATATTATATGGGGGTGTGTTTGTGTGGAGGCGCAATGGCCCAGTGGCTGGAGCAACAGATACGCGGTTGTTGGATCGCTGTTTCGATTCCGAGACCCGGCGTTGTCAGTGTTTTTTGAGCAAGAACACTTACAGCGTTTGGAGGCTCCGGCAGGTGGGTGGCGAACCCTGCTCTACTCCTTCACCACAACTTACTCTCACTCTTCCTTCCTGTTTCTATTGTACCTGTATTTAAAAGGGCCAGCGTTGTCTCACACTGTGTCACGCTGAATCTCTCCGAGAACCACGTTAAAGGTGTACTTGTCTGTGGAGTGCTCAGCCAGTTGATCGTTAATTTCACGAGCAGGCTGTTCCGTTGATCGGATCAACTGGAACTCTCGGTGTCGTAACCGACGGAGTACCACGATATATATATAATATATATAATATATATATATATACTAGCAGTATCGCCGGCGTTGCTCAGGTTTGTAAGGGAAATAACTATAAAGCATTTTTAGAGAGTTATAGCCAAAAAATAGCAAAAATGGAAAAAAATGATGGTAATTTTTTTTGAGATTTAAAAAAGGTGGAGTTGCGTCCCCTAGACAGTTTATGGTTTGTGTTTCTGATTCTCGACCCCATGTCGAATTTATCGATTTTTTCAGAACTGGGGGAACTTTTCAAAATTTCGCCTGCGTTAGTTTTGAATTATGACATTGGGCTATGTGTGTGTCAAGTTCATCAGAATCGGTTAAGCCGTGGTCAGGGTGAGGGTACAATCAAACAGACACACAGAAACACGCAAGACAAACCGCCGTTTATATAGAGAGAGATAAATAAATATGTATATATATAATATATATATATATATATATATATTATATATATATATATATATATATTATATATATATATATATATATATTAATATATATATATAATATATAGATATATACATATTTATTTATATATATATATATATAATATATATATATATATATATATATATGTATTCGGTTAAGTAATTGAGATTCAAGTGAATTCTAAAGAATTCACATGAATATGGTCCTTAACTAGGATGCACCGGAATCTATATGGTGTTAACCATACGACAAGTGGGGTGTTAATCTTACAACCTCTTTTGTATCTACCCCTTTGATGTTTGGGAATTCTCTGATGTTTTTTCGCTGACGATTACGAGCCATCTGTATTCCTGCATTTGTAGCTTATTAAAGATGTCCTCGTACGAAACATCGTACCGAGATTTTAATCCATTTCTGGCTTTTTTCCTATATATATTATATGTATTATGGATTGGAGGATGGATCCTGTAGTAATTCGGTTTTCGAAAACTCTGATCACCATGAGCAAATCGTTTCATATATATATATATAATTATATATATTTATATATATATATATATATATATAATATATATAGTACATATATAAATACTATATATATATCGATATGTGAAATAGAAGATGAATAAGCTTGTAGCCCTGTTTCTGTTTTTGTTTTTCCAACGGATTTCCTTTTTCTTCCTGAAGAGAGACACAATATGTCCCATTATTCAATCGGATTTTGGTAATTTGTGCCTTCGAACACGTGTAAATGAAATAAAACGATTTCTGTTCAATCGCGTTTCAGCTCATTTCTTCAATTCACCAATAATGTTTTATATATATATAATATATATATATATATATATATACACACACATAATGGGTAAACATTCCTTCTGAACAGAAAGCTAGTCCGTCGCCAGATTATCCCTTTAGAGATGAGTAGACTGAGACAATGTGAAACGAACTGTTTTGCTCGAGAATACAAAGGGCCGCTCGGTTTTGAGAAAGAATAAGTTGATTACATGGAGCCCAGCGCTCTTCTGGTAAGATATTTTGTCGACCCTGAAAGAATAAAAAGCAAAGTTGATCTCGGTGACATTTGAATTGGGAATAGCAATTTCGGAAGAAATGCCGCTGAATATATTGTCCTCCATCACTACCCATGATACGCTACCTAATGATAAGTAAAAAAGGCAGTTTTGAATACACTTGAATACTACAATAGGTTTATATGTGATATCTAAGGATAATATGAGGAAGCTGGTAGACATTGCTATTTATCTGAACAACTGAATAAGACGCTACGAAGGTTACTGTTGCAATGGGTTTCATCACCATCGATAATTACTCGGCTTCCTTTGGGTTCGGAAGAAAATTAAAGCGTTCGTATTATGAGCTTATTTCTCTGTGCTCTGGAACTAAATACAAACATAAAACGATAAACAATTATGTCAGAAGAAAAAAAATGTCTTTGAAGTTCTGTGATCTT
>NC_043002.1:79931935-79934435 GCF_006345805.1 Octopus sinensis | reverse complement strand
ACGAACATCTTAATAATTCGGTTATAACAGCACCTCATCGGAAACTACAGTGTAGTTGGTCGCAGTCTAAATGTTAGCACGCCGGGCGAAATGCTTATCGGTATTTCGTCTGTCTTTACTTTCTGGGTTCAAATTCCGCTGAGATCAACCTTGCCTTTCATCCTTTCGGGGTCGATAAATTAAGTACCAGTTGCATACTGGGGTCGACTCATCGACTGGCCCTCTATCCTAAAATTTCGGGCCTTGTGTCTAGAGTAGAAAAGATTATTATTACAGTAGTCACTGGCATTTAGAAGGTACTTCGTTGGTTACGACGACGAGGAATTCAGTTGATCTACGGAACAGCCTGCTTGTGATATTAACGTGCATGTAGCTGAGCATTTCACAGACACGAATGTGTGTATATGTGCATACATATGTATGTGTGGGAGGAGGTGAATGTGTGGTAAGAAGCTTGCTTCTCAGCCACATGGTTGCAAGTTCAGTCGTACTGCGTGGCACCATGGTCAAGTCCCTTCTCTTTTAACCTCCGGACGAACCAAAACTGTGGGTGGATGAGAACTGAAACAAGCCCGTCGAGTACGTAGGTGTGTGTGTATGTATATGTGTGTGTGTGCGCGCGCATATGTGTATGCGCGTGTGTCTGTGTTGTCGCCCACCATCGCTTGACAACGGTAACTTATGTCTCTGTAACCTAGCGGTTCTGGAAAAGCGAACGATAGAATAAGTACCAAGCTTAGAAGTAAAACAAACAAAAAAGTCACTGAGGTCGATTCTTCAAAGCGGTGCCCCAACATGGCCGCAGGCTAACGACCTGGAACACGTTTAAAAGATAAAGAAGGATAAAAGTTCTGAATAGTCCTCCTCTTCCTTTCCTCTCCCTTCTACTCGTCTCTTCTCTCCCTTCTCCTCCCTCTCCTCTCCTCTCCTCTCCTCTCCTCTCTGCTCCACCTCCTCCTCGACTCTCCTCATCTTCTCCCCATTCTCCTCCGCTTCTCTCCCTTCTCCTCATCTTCTCTCCCTTTTCCTCCTCCCCATTCTCCTCCTCTTTCTCTCTCTTATCCCCCTACTCTCCCTTCCATTCCTATTCTCTCCCTTTTCCTCCTCTTCTCTCCTTTTTCCTCTTCTTCTCTCCCTTTTCCGCTTCTTCTCTCCCTTTTCCTCCTCTTTATCTCCCTTCTCCTCCTCTCCCTTCTCCTCTTTCTCCTCTTCACCCTCCTACTCTCCCTTCCCCTCCTCTTCTCTCTCTTTTCCTCCCCTTCTCTCACTTTTCCGCCTCCTCTCCCTTTTCTTCCTCGTCTCCCTTCTCCCCTTCCTCCTCTTAACCCTCCTCCTCCTCTTCCTTCCCTCCTCCCTTTCCCAAATTAGTTGCAGACTTCCAGAGCATAATTTCATTACATGGCTATCTATCTATCTACAAGTCTCACAATGTTTCCCGTTAGATTTTATTTTTTTTCTTCTTTCTTTTGTTTTTGTCTTTAATTGATTCAGAAATTTTATATCAAAAATCATTTTAGTGCTTAGTGGATGTTTTGTTGTTGCTATATTCGCCGCACTTATTATTGTTGCCGATACGGTCGATGTTGTTCTTGTTGCTGTTGTTGTTGTTGTTGTTGTCGTTGTTGTTGTTTTTGTTGTTTTAGTTTGTTACTTTTGACATTGTCATGTGTTTTTTCTGTCTGGTGATGTATTATTTATTTGTTTGCGCCCGGGAGGGGGAGGGCGATGTGAGTAGGAGTGGGGTTAAATGTGGCGTGATGTGTGCTGCTAGTGAGGCGGGGGGGGGATAATTACTTCTTGATTGAGTCATTGTGATTGGGTTATTAGTTGTAGTTGCGGTTGTTGTTGTTGTTGTTGTTGTTGTTGCGAGTTATTTTGCAAGCTGTTTATGCCGAAAATAACTGTAATGATGATGACCGTGGTATAGGGGATGATGACGAGGATGATGATGATCGTGATGATGCTGATGTTGCTGCTGCTGCTGATGCTGATGCCGCTGCTGATGATGATGATGAAGATGAGGATCAGGATGTTGATGGCGATGATATTGATGATGATGATGATGATGATGACGATGGCGATGAGGATCACGATCATGATCATGGCGATGATCATCATCATCATGGCGATGATGACGATGGTGATGATGATAATGATGATGAATACGATGATGATGATGATGATGATGATGGTGATGATTATGATGATGACGATGGTGATCATGATCATGATCATGACCATGGCGATGATGATCATCATCATGGCGATGATGGCGATGGTGATGATGATAATGATGATGAATACGATGATGATGATTATGATGATGACGATGGTGATCATGATCAGGATCATGACCATGGCGATGATGACGATGATGATGATTATATAGATGATGAATGTGATGATAATGACAATGATGACGACGACGATGATGATGATAATGATGATGATGATGATGATATTAACAATTATGTGGAGGAGGGGTAAGAGGTGTGCGATG
>NC_043002.1:79919435-79926935 GCF_006345805.1 Octopus sinensis | reverse complement strand
AGAAGTAGTAGGGGAGTATCATAGCCACGTGTTGAGAGGAATTATTCGAATAATTCAACTCTGGAAACATGGGTGTTTCGTTCAACATCCTTAAACAATCCATATTCGTGGACCATTTGAGCGGGAAGGGCTAATCGAACTGAAGAAAATTCTAACTGGGCCCCCACCTGCGAGGTCATGCGCTGTTTTTCTTGATATGAGATCATGTGACGCACATATGTGATGCATGAGCTTGGTGTACCCTAATCAGACGGGTAGTCATGATGGGTATCCTGGGCTTCGTACATTATACCCGAGTGTCACATTGATGGCATGCACTTCTCTCTCAATACTACAACCCCTTCTACTTCTACTACTACTACTACAACTACTACTACTGCTGCTACTACTACTACTACTACTACTACTACTACTACTAGACCCCCTTCGGTCATGAATGACCATGGGATTGCACCTAGAATGTTACCCTCCTAGATACAAGTCCGGGCAAGGTTGTTTATGGAAGACCAGCAGTCGCCCATGCATACCAGCCTCCCCTCTCCACGCCACCAGTGTTATCCAAGGGAAAGACAAAGGTCGATACAGCTTGGCACCAGTGACGTCGCAACTCATTTCTACAGCTGAGTGAACTGGAGCAACGTGAAATAAAGTGCCTTGCTCAAGAACACAACACGCAGCCCGGTCCGGGATTCGAGCTCACAACCTCACGATCGTAAGCTCGACGCTCTAACCACTGAGCCATGCGCCTTCACACTACTACTACTACTACATATAATAATAATAATAATAATAATAATAATAATAATAATAATAATAATAATAATGATAATAATCCTTTCATCTGTAGGCACAAAGTCCGAAATACTGGGGAAGGGGGATAGTCAATCATATCGACTCCAGTACTTGACTGGTACTTAATTTATCGACTCTGAAAGGATGAAAGGCAAAGTCGACATCGACGGAATTTGAACCCAGAACCTAGTGACAAAATTCTGCTAAGCAAAATGCTTAACGGCTAGCGTTCTGCACGACATGCTAATTCTTCTGCCAGCTCGCCGCCTTAATAATAATAATAATAATAATAATAATAATAATAATAATAATAATAATAATAATAATAATGATGATAACAATGATGATGATGATGATGACGATGATGATGATGATGGCAACAACAACAACAGCAATAGCAAGAACAATAACTCTTGATATGTTTCTATAACATTTCATCAATTCTGGTGAAGTTTTTATTCTTTTTAATTTTTATATTTTCTACCTTCTCCAACAAAGTGAAATTTATTGCTATTCAATAAAACTTCTTACAAAACTCATCCAAAGGATATGAAAAATGAAATTAATGGGGGAAAAAAAAAGAAGAAAACAGACATAAACATTTAACAAAAAATAATCACGTAATTATTGATTTGTTTTCGCGAACGACTTAGTGAAGACGGTATGCTAGCGGCAAACCGGATCTTTATTTTTACAAGATACGAAGGTGAGAAGGGAGAGGCTGAATTTGTAACCTTTGTACGCTCTTCTCCCAGACTGGTGAGATGGTTATGGCTAATACATATCCTAGAAACCTGAAGGTCAATATATGGAGGACATTGTGTGTAGGAGAGTAACTTTTCTGGCTTTGCTTCCAATGTTTGAAACAGAATGAACTTGAACAAAAAACACTCGATGAACTTCTACGTGGTTGATCGATCTGCTTTAAAGAGAAGCTAAATATCCCTAAAATTAGTGCTTAACTTCTCTTTTTCCTTTTTAGAATATATTGGATTGAATGGTGTTGTTCAGGGAATCAACTATTGAAAAGAGAAGATATAAAGAAAGTACTGACCGAAATGATTTCGGATATCCTATATCACACGATCATGTGCTGTCCTGGGGCTAAACAGCAAACACCCACATACATACTTACATACATACATACATACATACGTGCATGCATACATGCATACATACATACATCACACACACATACATACATACACACATACATACATGCATACATACATACATACATACATACATACATACATACATGCATGCATACATACATACATACATACATACATACATACATATATGCATACATACATACATACATATACACATACATACATGCATACATACATACATATATACATACATATACACATACATACATACATACATACATACACACATACATACATACATACATACATACATACATACATACATACATACATACATGCATACATACATAGGTACCGAACCATCTCAAGTGTAACTGTCCGAAATGGTCGTGACTTCTAGTACTTGACTGAAGAAAGAAAGCCAAGAATGCCCCATGCTTTTTTGCCTGTCCTTCTAATTGTTGTTTCTCTTGTCTGCCTTTGTGTCGTCTATCAGTTCGGACGTTTTAATGTCCTCTATTGCGTTTTTGTTCCATTGTTATATTTATATTGACATACATACATACATATGTAAATATATATTTATGTATATTTAATTTATTATCAGGATACCAGATAGTACAAGCATTGCTATAAATAAAATTCAAAGAGTAAATAGAACAGCCATCTCATCAACAGGAAGTAAAAATCACAAATTATACACCAGCGTGTATAAGTGTTAATTGTGGTTTTTAAGTCGTTGTGAGTTTTATTTCTAGCTATGCTGATCTTCTAACCTGATTATAAATCAATAATTTTACCTTCTTATTTTATGCTTGCTAGCCTCTTGTAGTATTATTCTTTACTACTAATAATATCTTTATATACTTTTATAATTTTATTCACTTCCATCATTTTTTAATTTGCGGCTGCATTCAAATGGTCAACACACACATGGGGATACGAGTATCTTTATCGCTCGGCAGTAATACTTCCTGATGAGAACTACGTATTTATCACAGGGTTCGAAATCATGTGATATTAGTACATCTGAAAATTCATTTGCGAATTTCACTCGCTATCGGTAAGTTGGTTTTTCTATTTACTCGTTTCTATTTACTCAGCAGTGTGTACAAGTGTTAACTGTGGCTTTTGAATCGTTTTGACTCTTGAATTAATATTTTTAACTTTATGGTTATTCTATGTTTCCTAGCCACTATATATATATATATCTTTCTTCTGTTGGCCTGCTCGCTTAGCCAGCGGGATGGCTCGTTCGAAGGCTAAAACAATGCGAACGCTTTGTGACCAGCGATGTGTAGCAACATCTGATGGTTGGTCGGTCACGTGATCACGTGTGATATATATATATATATAGAGAGAGAGAGAGAGGGAGAGAGCAAGCATGGCTGTGTGGTAAGAAGCTTGTTTTCCAACCACGTGCTTCTGGTAGCAGTCCCATTTCATGACAAGTTGGGTTAGTGCTTTTTACTAAGGCTACGGGCCGACCAAAACCTTGTGAGTGGATTTGGTAGATGGATATAGAAAGACACCTGTCCTGTGCTTATATGTGTGTGTGCATGTGTGCGTATGTGGGTATGAGTCTTTGTGTCTGTATTTGTCCCCCACCCCCGATGTTGTTGTGTTTACATTTCCGTAACTTACCGATTTAAATCTCAAGAGAACCTTCACCGAATAGTTGTTATTTTGATCGAACTTCCCTTCTGAGCTCCAGATCCTTTTGCTCAAGTATAGAGAAGTCAATCTCCGTTGTCTAATCAGTTCTTTCCTCCGACAAAATATAACGCACTGTACTATTTGATGGAAAATTAGCAGCTATTTCTAGTTTTTCGAAAGACTGCATTGAGCCACGTTGTAGTGGACTGAGATATTATAAAGTTATTTCAAGTAGTACAAGTAGAGGTGATTTAGTTTTGAACATCTTAGATTGTATATGCATTCAAACAAGCTAGTACATTAAGCGATACAAAAAACACACTAGACTTAATAAACATAATACTACACCACACTTAATAAACGAAACCAATGCATAAGATGTAATAATACATGATCTAAATGGCCACCAGTCATAAAGCCACTGATTAAACAAATTCATATAATGAAATACAAGATGCATTGTGCCTAATCTGAAAATAACACTAATAATATATTACTGTATATAAACCAAAAGCCACCAAGTCTATTGAAATTCTGCGAATGACCAATGAGATGTATACCATAGGTTTTAAATTTGAAAATTGTGAGTATGAATTTTACATTGGTCAAACAAGCACAGTGCCTTCTGTCTGGTTTATTATGCATATGCAATAATAAGCAATAGTAATGCATTTAATCACAAAATAGAACGCTACTCGAATAACTAATACTATCAACTTTTTTTAAATATCTCGGAAAAGTATTACGTTTTTACTTGATTCAGTCATTTGACTGTGGTCATGCAGGAGCACCGCCTTTAGTCGAGCAAATCGACCCCAGGACTTATTCTTTGTAAGCCTAGTACTTATTTCTATCTGCTTCTTTTGCCGAAGCGCTAAATTACGGGGACGTAAACACACCAGCATCGGTTGTCAAGCGATGTTGGGGGGACAAACACACACACACAAATATATATATATATACATATACATACATACGAGGGGCTACTTTCAGTTTCTGTCTACCAAATCCACTCACAAGTCTTTGGTTGGCCCGAGGCTATAGTAGAAGACACTTGCCCAAGGTGCCACACAGTGGGACTGAACCCGGAACCATGTGATTGGTAAGCAAGCTACTTACCACACAGTCACTCCTGCGCCTATTGACTACACAATATAAATGAAACATCGATAAATCATTAACGCATATTATTAGTAAAAAGAAACGGCGGCTTGCAGCCAGAATTGTCACCGCCGAATAAAATGCTTGACGGTACTTCTTCCGGCACTTCACGTTCCGAGTTCAAATGCCATCGTGGTCAACTTCGCGTTTTATCCTTTGGGGCCGGATGAGCACTGGTGGTCGATGTAATCATCTTCCCTGTCATTAAAATTTACTTGCTTTATACGATAATCTACTACAATAAAACCCTTGTGCTTTTCTCCGTCACAGTATATGACTGAGAAAGGAAGGGGTGATGGCAAACTTGGTAGAGGGATGATGGAAATTGTATGGTGAAAGAAAAAAATCAAACAGCGTTTCAGCTCTGTGTGAGTGTATGTGTGTATGTAAAAGGTAGGTATGTGAATGTGTTGTGTGTGTGTGTGTGTGTGTGTGTGTGTGTGTGTGTGTGTGTGTGTGTGTGTGTTGTGTGTGTCTGCAATGGAATTGGGATGGTGAACATCCAACGCTGAAAAAAATTGAAACAGCGTTTCAATTCTGGGTGAGTACATGTGTGTATGTGAGTGCGTGTACAAGGGAAATAGGTGAATGTTTATGTATGAACCAGCATTTTTTAAGTAATTAACGATGATTGATGTCACATCTCAAAATACAACCACTAGATAAACATTGCAAAGTGTATTAATTTGAATTACCATCCATATTTTATGTTTTGTCCTCGTTTATATACAAAATACCACTATTAGCCACCATTTTTTTACGGCACGGGGCTAGCTAGTTAGAAATGATTAATAAAGAAAAACCATTTCCTCATTGATGAAAGACATTTAGATTCAGTATGGACAGTTCAAATAGAGGGACACCGCGAAAATTCTACTGCGCGATATCATCAATACAATGGCAATAATGCGAGTTACCATGAATCTCTACAGCTAGGTGATAGGACGGTGAGTTTCCGGAGACTTACTTTGACAAGGTAGGAAATTATATTGTTCCAAAACAAACCGTAAAATTGTAAATGACATATGAATATGAACGTGAAAAATACTTATATAACATTTTTAGATAGAGTGGTTGTATACTGTCAACTTAACGTGACAGTCCTGTAAGAGAATTACTCACCGCTGTTTAGCCCGAGGAAGCAGCATCGACGCTAGAACTGTCACGTTAAGTTGACAGTATACAACCACTCTATCGCTCCACCACCGTACATATCTCTATGGGGTATTTAGAAATTTAATATTTTTAGATAGATAAATCTTAAACCATAGTACTATTTTGAATTTAACATGTTCAAAAGATGAGATTTTTCCACACTCTCTCCCTTCTCATATATGCACACACACACACACACACACACACGCACATACACACATTTTCCCCACTTAATTTTTTTTTTCGTCATATTCCCAAAAAGAAAAGCTCTACTTCGTATTTTGTCCCATCTGTGTTCAGCCCTACGTGGCCAATAAAGAAATCTATATGTGTGCGTAATATCGTGCAAAATGCATTGTATAACCAGCATAACTATATCATTATTATCCATGTTTATATACACCTTGCTCCATTCGTCATCTGTATGTTGTGGAAACAACAGCAATCTATGGATGAAACTTAATTCCAGTACTGAGTTCTTCACTTCAAATACAGGCAGATGGAATTAACACTCTTTTATCCAAATTACAACGATTGTTTCCGTGCATTGGCATCACATGTTTGTTGCTGAATGCATCATATATTACACATATTATACATAACTATGATGGCATATGGTAGCCAATAACTTTAGAGGTGCTTTGGATTGTACGTTAGAAGGTTATTACCTAGATGATATTAAATCCATATATGTATGTATACACACACACACACACACACTCATATATATATATATATATATATATATATATATATATATATATCAGCTATACTGTAATTTATTCAATTAATGTGTTATGTATCTCACGCATTTGCAATTATTCATTATTAACATCAGTAGGTTTGGAATTTATTAATTTGAGACATCCAACAATAAAACGGTCTTTACCTGAATTTCCTTCGCTAATTTCATTAGCGGAGTATACTGAGGTGGTAACGTGGTTACGGGATTATCAACGGCGTGCGTTAACCAAACTTTAATGAGGTAATCCTCTTGTTGGTTTTTATAAGCAGAACCGGGAAATTATTTCTCATATATGTACGAGTCCTAGGATTTATACATGGCAAACAGGAATCATAAATATTGCAGATTCACAGAAACGCAATGATGCAATAATCAGTCGCATGTACACGCATATGCACATGCTCGTACCTTTGAAATATGCATATATTCATACATACATATATACAGACAGATAGCTTGCTTGTTAGATCAATAGAAAGACAGACAAATAGATGAACAAAAAGATAGATAGATAGACAGACAGATAGATAGATAGATAGATAATTAGATAAATAAATGGATAAATAGATAGACAGACAGACAGATAGATAGATAGATAATTAGATAAATAAATGGATAGATAGATAGACAGACAGATAGATAGATAGATAGATAGATAGATAGATAGATAGATAGATAGATAGATAGATAGATAGATAGATAGATAGATAGATAGATAAACAGACATATTGACTGACAGACAGACGGTTGGATGGATGACGGACAGACAAACAGACAGAAAAACATATAGATAGATAGATAGATAGATAGATAGATAGATAGATAGATAGATAGATAGATAGACGATGGATGGATAGATATATAGATAGATAGATA
>NC_043002.1:79899435-79909435 GCF_006345805.1 Octopus sinensis | reverse complement strand
TGAAGAAAAAGGCATTGAACATCAGGAAACGGAACTGTTACAGAAGAACAAAGAACAGAGAATTGTGGCAGGACACGATCGCCTATGTACTACGGTCTGGACATGGCACCCTAGCGAAGAAGAAATAGAAGAAGAAGAAGAAGAAGAAGAAGAAGAAGAAGAAGAAGAAGAAGAAGAAGAAGAAGAAGAAGAAGAAGAAGAAGAAGAAGAAGAAGAAGAAGAAGAAGAAGAAGAAGAAGAAGAAGAAGAATTCTATCAAAATGTCTTATGTGAGACTCAGTGTGGCTTCCGTTGCGGTGGAAACACTGTGGACATGATATGTCTTCGCCAAATTCAGGGAAACTACATGGAGCAGAACATGTCCAGGTATGCAGTGTTCACAGAGTTCACAAAGGCTCTCAAGTACAATATCCCATAATGGACTTTCTGTTGTTCTTAAGAAATATCGTTGCCCCCGAAGTTCCCTATACGAAGGAATGCACGCATTTGTAATACAAGATAGCAATATCTCAAGCAAGTTTGTGGTGACAAATAGATTTAGACAAGGGTGCATTGGTCTCCCTCTATCTTGCAGCAGTGTTGGAAGTTGCCTTTGAGGATATGATACAGATTGTTTAATGTTGCACAATATAAAGCTAAGAAGCGCAGTACGAGGGTCCTAGCGTGAGAGATGCTGCTGGCTGATGATATTATGCTGGTTGCCTACAGTGCTGGATATACGCAGAAACGGGTATATAACTTTGCCAGAGCTACATTACTGTTCAGTTTAAAGATTAACTTCAGAAAAGAGGAATACTTTTACCGGAATGTGGGGAACCTAACAGATCCTGTAAAAGAAGAAAACATCACTATTAGACAGGAAAAGGCTGACCCAGTGCAAAACATTCAAATACCTTGGCAGGATAATTCACAAATGAACCAGGAAATCACATACAGAATGAGCAGAAGTAGTATTTCATTTGGCAAGCTACAGGTGAGGCTGTGGAAAAATAAGCATGTTTCTATATGTGTCAGTTATAATGTATATCTATGTGGAGGTGCAATGGCCCAGTGGTTAGAGCAGCGGACTCGTGGTTGGCGGATCGCGGTTTCGATTCTCAGACCGGGCGTTGTGTGTGTTTATTGAGTGAAAACACCTAAAGCTCCACGAGGCTCCGGTAGGGGGGTGGTGGCGACCCCTGTTGTACTCTTTCGCCCCAACTTTCTCTCACTCTTTCTTCCTGTTTCTTGAGTAATGCTGCGATGGACTGGCGTCCCATCCAGCTGGTGGGAACACATACGCCATAGAAACCGAGAAACCGGGCCCATGAACCTGGCTAGGCTTGAAAAGAAAGAATATCAATCTATACTAGTTTCTTCCTTGGTGTATGGAACTGAAACCTGCGTGGACAGTCTATGAGGCTCAACCAGTCAAGTTACATGCATTTATGGTGAGACAGCTGCGACAAATTATAACTATTACTCTATTTTGAAATATCAGGGATGAAGTGATCCTATGGTGTGCGCTGTTCTGCCTACTATGATGGAAATCCTCATTGATTGAAGTTTATGTTGCATGACTCAAATAAACGGGATAGTCAAGTACAGGCTCGCCAGACATATTGTCTACTCCTAACTATACCATGGAAGACATGGACTGTGATTCAAAGATACAAAAAAGAAAAACACAAAATACAGAAGGAATATGAAATGGAAACGATTTGATCATAATATATGGCAAAATCAAACGAAAACCCGATCAGTATGGAAAAAGCTTATCAAGTCATGCCAAAGCCATGAACAATTAAAGTTGGGACTTCTAATCGCAAATGATATGTGTATGAAATAGCCAGCTATGTATCCTACTTAATGCACACAAACAACGAGTAGCCATATTAAAAAAAAAGCGAAAATACTCGCCCTCAACGCGTAGATCAATATATATGTAAGGACGTATTTTTTAAATTCATTCCTTTTTATTTGTTTCTGTCATTTGACTGCGGCCATGCTGGAGCACTGCCTTTAGTCGAACAACTCGACCCCAGGACATGTTCTTTTGTAAGACTACTACTTATTCCATCGGCTTTGTTTGCCGAACAGCTAAGTTATAGGTACGTAAACACACCAACATCAGTTGTCAAGCGTTGGTATGGGGGACAAACGCAGAAGCGCAAACATATACATACATACACACATACATACATACATACATACATACATACATACATATAACATACCTACATACATACATACATACATACACATATATATATATATATATATATATAATATATATATATTATATAATATAATATATATAAATATACTTTTGGCACCTTTTAGTTTTCGTCCAGTAAATCCAATCACAAGGGTTTAGTTGGCCCGAGGCTATAGTCGGAGACACTTGCTCAAAGTGCCACGCAGTGAGACTGAACCCGGGACCATGTGGTTGGGAAGCATGCTACTCACCACACAGCCACACCTATGTATGCATGTATAAATATATCTAGAGATCAAGGCGGCGAGCTCGCAGGATCATTAGCACACCAGGCGAAATGCTTAGCAGCATTTCGTCTGTCTTTACGTTCAGAGTTCAAATCCGCTGGTATTGACTGCACTCGCCCCACCCCTAAATTCCAGGCCTTGTGCCTGGTGTCGAAAGAAATATATCTAGGAAGCAAGACAGACAACAGGCAGAAAAACAAGAATATGAGTGTCTATGCATGTATATCTATGTATATTTGTATGCACACATACACACATATATACATGTGTATGTGTGTATGTATATCTGTAGGCGCATACATTCACTCGCATCAGGTTTGATTCTGCTCAATAATATATCTTCAGTTTATTACACTTAAAGTAATACATATATTTATACTGATATTCTAACGATTTTATGTTTTCAATCTGTTGACCTTTTCTCCTGTTCTGATCAATTGAATGGTTATATCTTTTGTTAATTGTACCGAGAGCATGTTAGCTTATATTTGCGTGAATGCTAGTGGCATTCTTTATCGATTGCAAGTATTATTACTTTATTTACATTATTTATATTATTTACATTTGACGGATATTTGTCCTCCTCTTGTTTGTTGTCAACACAAAGTTTCGGCTGATATACCCTCCAGCCTTCATCAGGTGTTTGGGGAAATTTCGAACCTGGGTTCTCATTTCTTAGGTATTTTTCGATGTTGCTATTATTGTGATTATTATTATTAAGGTCACTGCCTGAAATCGAACTCGGAATCTTGTGGTTCGCAGCCCGCGCCCTTAACCACTAAGCCATATGGCAGTGACCTTAATAATAATAATAATAATAATAATAATAATAATAATAATAATAATAATAACAACAACAACAACATTGAAAAATACCTTAGGAATGAGAACCCAGGTTCGAAATTTCCCCAAGACACTTGATGCTGGCTGGAGGGCATATCAGCCGGAGGACAAATATCCGTCAAATATAAATAATGTAAATAATGTACTTGACTCCTCATCTCTTAAATATAGAACTGAATTATTGTTACATTACAAAGTTAAGGCTGCGAGCTGGCAGAATCGTTAGCACGCCGGGCGAAATGCTTAGTAGTATTTCGTTTGCCTTCACGTTCTGAGTTCAAATTCCACTCGACTTTGCCTTTCGTCCTTTCAGAGTATATAAATTAATTACCAGTGATACATTGGAGTCGATGTAATCTACTAGTCCCCTCCCCGAGAATTTCAGACCTTTAGTAGAAGGGATTATTACATTACAGAATTCAGGACTTTAGTAGAAGAGACGATTAGATTACAATGTTATCGCCCGTTCTGTTGTAAAAGAATAGGCCGCAAAGGGAAGCAGATATCCGTGGGATTCGGATTGTGATCGAAACAAATCGAAAGATAATAATGCTGTAAAGATATTTTTTCGATGCCTTAAAGATTTTACCAATCCGTTATTATTAGCTCGTTAATGATAACTTTTTTTTTTAGTTTCTTTTATTATTAGAAGATCTGAAATTTGTGGGAAGAAGTTTACTATATTCCTGAACTCGTACACATTTTTCCGTCCCTGAAAGGACGACAGACAAGGTCGACAACAGCGAAAATTGAACATAGGCAAAGGAGCGGCTGTGTGGTAAGTAGCTTGCTTACCAACCGCATGGTTCCAGGTTCAGTCCCACTGCATGGCACCTTGGGTAAGTGTCTTCAACTATAGTCTCGGGCCGACCAAAGCCTTGTGAGTGGATTTGGTAGACGGAAACTGAAAGAAGTCTGTTGTATATATGTGTATATATATATGTATGTGTGTGTGTATATGTTTGTGTGTCTGTGTTTATCCTACCAACATTGCTTGGCACCGATGCTGGTGAGTTTACGTCTCCGTAACTAAGCGGTTCGGCAAAATATACGGATAGAATAAGTACTAGGCTTACAAAGAATAAGTACTGGGGTCGATTTGCTCGACTAAAGGCGGTGCTCCAGCATGGCCGCAATCAAATGATTGAAACAAGTAAAAGAGTAGAGACAGAGAGAGAGAGTATACTCCTGAACGTACTCATTTTTTCACCCCTGAAAGGATGACAGACAAGGTCGACCGCAGCGAAATTTGAACATAGAGGTTCAAGCCTAAAGAAACATACACACACACACACACACACAAATATACATATACATATATATGTGGTGGTGATGGTGGTAATGATGATGATGTTAACGACGACGATGACAATGGTGATGGTGATGATGATGATGATGATGATGATGAAGATGATTGCGATGACGATGACGACGATAATGATGATGATGTTGATTATGATGAACATTGATGAAGATGCTGCTGCTGCTGCTGCTGCTGCTGCTGATGATGATGATGATTACGACTTCGACTATGACGATGACGATGATGATGATGATGATGATGATGGTGATGGATAGTAATTACGGTGAGGATAACGCCGACGACGACGCCGCTGACCATCGTGATGGTGACGACGACAACGACGACAACGACGGCAATTATGGTGGTGATGATGATGATGATGGTTCTAGTGATACAGCCGGAAGATATCGATGACGATCAATGAGGGTTATCAAGAGAGGGAGAAAAAAATCATGCGAATGCTGACGCTTACTGTTTCTATGTTATTTTATTTATTTAATGCTGCTGCAGTTCCTGCTGTTGTTGCTGCTGCAACCCTTTGTGCTGCTGCTGTTACAAACTACTATATTGCTGCCGGCGATGGCGATGGCGATGATAATAATTATGACCTCCCACCACCATCAACACCGCCGCCGCCGCTGCTGCTGCTGCTGCTGCTGCTACTACTTACTACTACTACTACTACTACTATACTACTAGCGCCGCTGCCACTGCCGCCGCCGTTGCTGCTGCTGTTGCTGTTGCTGCTGCGGCTGCCGCTGCTGTTGCTACTACTTATTTTGCTGCCTGCCATTGTGGAAATTGTGACTGTAGGTCAAATATCTGCTGTCGCTAATGTTGTTGCTCTTGTTGTTATTGTGACTTAATGATACTGACTGCTGCCGTTGAGGCATGATGAGATAATAAATATACTTGTGAACAGTCTCTGTGCTTGCTATATAGTCTTTGTTCTCTACGGTGATGGCGGTGTTGATGACGATGGTGATGATGATGATGATGACGCTATCATGGCTTCGACGATGGGGATCAAGATTTTTTTTGTCCATCTTTTTGGTGATGTTGAAGATGATAATTAGCTTGCTTACCAGCCACATGGTTCCGGGTTCAGTCCCACTGCGTGGCACCTTGGACAGTTTGTCTGCTACTATAGCTTCGGGCAGACCAAAGACTTGACTTGTGAGTGGATTTGCTAGACGGAAACTGTAAGAAGTCCATCGGATATATGTATATATATATATATATATATATATATATACATATATATGTATGTATGTATGTGTGTGTATATGTTTGTGTGTCTGTGTTTGTCCCCCCCCCCCAACATCGTGTTTTTACTTCCCCGTAACTTAGCGATTCGGCAAAAGAGACGATAGAATAAGTACTACGCTTACAAAATATAAGTCCTGGCCGCAATCAAATGACTGAAACAAGTAAAAGAGTATATATATATATATATATGGTGGTGGTGGTGGTGGTGGTTGCAACAGCAGTGGTATTTTGATGGTGACGGAGGTGGTGATGGTTGTATTAGTAATGGTGGTCGTGGTGCTCCTGCTGATGATAACGACGATGATGATGGTGGGGATGATGATAATGATGATGATGATGACGACGACGGTGACGACGATGACGGCGATGACAATGATGATGCTGATGATGTACACGGTGATGTGTTGCTTGTAATTGTGACAATGGCAGTGGTGATGGATATAATAGCAGTGCTGACGTTGTTGTTGTTGCTGCTGTTGGTGGTGGTGGTAGTGGTGGTAGTGGTGGTGGTGGTGGTGGTGGTGGTGACGATGACGATGATGATGATGATGATGATGATGATGGTAATGTTGATGGCGTTGATCATGAAATAATGCCTTTAAGAGCAGGACAGAAATAACTTACCGTATTCCAAACCCACTCACAAGGCTCTGGTCGGCCCGAGGCTATACTAGAAGACACGTGACCTAGATGCCATGCAGTGGAACTGAACTTGGATCTATGTGGTTGGGAAGCAAGTTACTCCTGCGCCTACATATATATATATATAGATATATATATATATATATTATATATATATATATATATATATAAAATAACAAAAACTAAATAAAACATATGCATACATACATATATGTACGTACCTACATCTACATGTATATATACATGCATATATGGGTACAGGACACAAAAAAAAAACCCTCGAATACAATGAGAAACGAAAACATAAACAGAAACCAAGGAAATTGACATTTTTCTTAAACAACGAAATAAAAGAGTACAAGACATACAACACAAAGGAACATTCCCCTTCTTCAGCCGCCTCTCTTTCATCTACTCGCGTTTCGAAATATATATATATACAGTCAAAGTGATAATTTCTGCCTTTAGTGATATATATAGATATATAGATATATAATATAAATGATATATAAGTATATGTATATATACATACATATATGTATATACCTAAATATATATGTATATATACATGCATATATGGGCACACAGCATCAAAATAACGTAAACAAAAAAAAGCGAGAGCATAAAAAACATAGAAGAGGAACATTTTTTTCGAACAAAGAAAGAAACATATAGACAAACGAAACAGGCAACATAATTAACATTCCCTTCATCAGTCGTCCCCTGTTTTATCTACTCCGCGTTTCGAATGTAGGAACAAGACGCGACTTCGTTAAAACAGTCTTTGTCGCAAAACAAATTAAATAAAATTTGGTATTTTTTTGCGGAGGGTTAAAGTGGTAACAAAAACAGGACAGTGAGAACAAGACAGTAAAAACAAACGGTGATATATGCAGTAAAAGTGAAAACGTCTGTCATTAGTGACGTATATATATATATATATATATATATATATAGGCAATTATGCGGATAAACAAACTAGATGCCTCAAATTTATTAAGCATATTTAATATATCTAATATATTTGATGTGTCTAATTTGTTTATCCGTATAATTCCCTCTATGCCCGCCCAGCTGGATCTCTCTACTAGCATCGCTTTACCTTGTGGATTGATCTCCTGTAAAGACGTCAGTGTTTAAGTCTGAATCTTTTGAGCAGTACTAAGTACCTTCTAGACTGAGAACGCTTAGATCTCATCTGTGAACTATATACATATATATACAGATATATATACATATATTATATATATATATATATATATATATTATATATATATAGATATATATATATATATATATATATATACACGTGCGCGCACACACACATACACATAGACAAGCAAACTGACCTCAAACTGTTTTCGGAAAGTAAATGCACAGTTATCTGCGGAATGTTCTAAGAAATTTAAATGACACGAACTGACGCGATGTTATTTAGTGTTTTCAGCCCTCAACGCACAAACAAATAAACTTAGCTTTTGATTAGGATAGAGATAAGAAAACATATAAATATTACGGTAAAATAGTACGTGACTTTCTAGAAATAGGACCCAGTACACCTCCAACTGTCCCCAAAAACTGTTTTCGGAAAATACGTACACGGTTATCTGCAGAATGGTCAAATTAATTTAGATGACGTGAAAAACAGCGGTCAACGTACAAACAATGAAACAAACAAACTTGTCTTTTTATAAGGATAGAGATATATAATATATATCATATCATTTCGACCAGGGTCAAATATTCCTGACAGTCTCTCAACGTTTCACAATTTTCTATTGCTGGTAATAGCTGTTCCTTAGTTAGGTTTGTATCGTCTGAGAGTTGATAGACCAATGTTCGAATAGGTTTTCATCGTGAGTTGGCTCTCACAATAGCAGCTTGCGTAAAAATATAATTTCCAGATAGGTGCAGGAGTGGCTGTGTGGTAAGTAGCTTGCTTACCAACCACATCGTTCTGGGTTCAGTCCCACTGTGTGGCACCTTGGGCAAGTGTCTTCTACTATAGCCTCGGGCCGACCAAAGCCTTGTGAGCGGATTTGGTAGATGGAAACTGAAAGAAGCCCGTCGTGTATATATATATGTTTGTGTGTCTGTGTTTGTTCCCCCACCATCGCTTGGCAACCGATGTTGGTTATGTTTACGTCTCCGTAACTAAACGGTTCGGGAAAAGAGACCGACAGAATAAGTACTAGGCTTACAAAGAATTAAGTACTGGGGTCGATTTGTTCGACTAAAGGCGTTGCACCAGCTTGGCCGCAGACAGCTGACTGGAACAAGTAAAAGAAGAATAAAAGAAAGAAGCTGAAACGTGTTATTGAGAAATTTATAATGATATGTCTTTAATGGTGGACTATATCAGAGCCAACGATAAGAGCATTTAATGAAAAAAATACAAGACATTGAGTGAAACGTGTAATTATGTAAACTCCACCGACCTGCAATAATCGAGCAACATATATCAGATAATATCATTTATAAATTCCTTAAATTGGAATTAAATCTACGGAGCGTCGAATTTTAAAGTTTGTAAATGACATTGCCGGATATAGCTTTTCCTACATGTTTTGGCGGGTGGGGGTTTGTCATTGTGGTGTTGTTAACATACAATTTGCTCAATGCCTTGTATTTTCCATCTGAAGCGCTTGCATCCACAAGTTACTATAATTCAAGCGAATGATGAATCCGATAATTTCCCTGCTTTTGAAGATTTGGCTCGTTGTCAAGCTAAAAATCCTCAACCAGATTAAATGAACATGGCATTTAGTAATATCGTGATTAGTGTAGAAATAATCCAGTCCACTCGTCGATTTCGATGTTAAAGCAATGACATACACGATTAATTGGACGTTCATTCAGTTAACCTGTGCAATGGCTAAATACTTCGCAGGTGCATGCACTTTTAATGTTATCTTCAAACAGAGTCAGCGTGACACAAGTTTTCACAAGTCTATGATCTCCAGTAAGCAATACTCTTCATGATACAAGTGGTCTCATATATAAGTAATCCTCTTTTTAAGGCATCCGTACTGAAACTACGACATTGCAACATCCACAGCAGCATAAAGTCGGTTTCATGCACTCTAAGTAAAATTCTTTGCTTTACGACTTCGCGCATATACTTCACAATTGGCGTTGTAAAAATTAAAGTACTACTCGCCCGACCACCGATATATATCTGTCTGACTATGTGCAATTTTTAAGTTCTCAAGAGAAATGTATGCATGCACTAGTGCTTCTCAGAGAAATATGTTTATTTTACGTCAGACTGCTTTAGCTGAGTTTTATTTAAGAAGCACAGCCAAATCTGTATGTGATATTTCTATAGAACTTTGTTTAAAAAGTCATCTATCGATCCATCATTTCGGTAATTTTTCGTGGCCAACTCTGATTAACAACGATGTGAAGCGCTATTAGTTTCATTTAAAAAATGTCCACAGTATCCTAAACAACAGTTAC
>NC_043002.1:79889435-79891935 GCF_006345805.1 Octopus sinensis | reverse complement strand
ATTGTTGGGATTGTACTTTGTCTATTTCTTTTCTATTTCTTTTCTGTTTAGCTTAACCCAGTATTTGCCATGAAGGACGCTTTTCTTGCGATCGTTCTATCATGATCCGTTGCTGTTCCAGTCTTAGTTGTTTTACAGCTTTTGTTGTTACTTCTTTTTCTTAATAATTGTTAGGTACTATGACTACTCTTTTGTATTTGCCAGCTTCCCTAAAATCTGAAAACAGTTTTTTGTTTTGTTCGAGTTTTGTGGTTATTTGTATTAGTTTCAATTGCTTCTGAAGTAAGTATTTCTGTAGCCCTATGGTGATTATTTAGTAATAGTTTTCTAGCTCTATAAGGCCTCTACTACCTTCGATACGTTGTACATATAACCTTACTATCAAATTTTGGGTGATGCATCATAAATCTTGTCATTGTTTTTCTTGTTTTCATGTCTATTTTGATTAGCTCATTTGGAGTCCAGCTAAGAATATTGTAGCTGTAACTTATAGCTGGGACGGCTAGAGTGCTGATACCTGTTATTGAGCTGTTTTCAGTATTAATCTAACAGTATTAATTTACTGTTTACAGTATTAATTTATGGTATTCCTTTTTTTATTTTCTCTTTGATTTATATATGTTGTATCTAGTTCATTGATTCTTAAGTATTTGTATGTCTGGCTTTAGTCTAATTCTCTCATTTTGTTTGCTTTATCTAGTGTGATGTTGCTACTCTTAACTAGTTTTCCTCTTTTCAAGGTTGCTTTGGCACATTTTTCTAAGCCAAATTTCATGTTTATCTCTTTGGTAAATCCATATACTGTCTGCAGTAATGCTTCCAGCTGTTTATCATTTGTAGCGTACAGTTTTAGATCATCCATGTATAAGAAGTGGCTGGTTGTTTTGCCGTCACAATTTCTTCCACATCCAGTTCTGTTTAGCATGTCAGGTGAACGTGTTAGTGCTAAGCAGAAAAGGAGTGGAGAGAGCTTGTCTCCTTGGAATATTTCTTTTCTAATGAGCATTGCTTTGATTTTTATGAGTCAGTCTTTTGTCTGGAGCTGTAGCACTGTCTGCCATTCATTCATGGAATGTTTTATATATTTTATGATTATTGATGCTACCTTGCCCATGGCTAGCGTTACTCGGATCCATGCGTGGGGAGTACTATCAAAAGCCTTTCAGTAATCGATCCAGGCCATACATAGACCCTTCTTCTTTCTATGGCTGTCTTCAGTTATGGTTTTATTGATCAGTAGCTATCTTTAGAGCCGTATGATCCCTTGCAGCATTCCTTCTGCTCTTCTGGAAACAGGTTGTTTTCTCCCAAATGTTTGCTCATTCTCTGCGATATTATTGCAATAAAGGCTTTGTAAATTGTAGGGAGATAAGTAATCGATCTGTAATTCATTTGGTTTGCCGTTTCGGCGGTTTTGGGAATTAGCATAGTTTTCTCTTCCGTGAGCCATTCAGGCATTGTCTCTGGCTCTGCTAGTATTTCATCAAATTTCTCAGCCAGCTATTTATGTGTTCCTGTGAGGTATTTTAACTAGAACTTGGTGACCTTGTCGTGCCCGGGTGCCTTCCAGTTGCCTTGTTTTCGAAGTGCCTCGGTGACCTCTTCAGTTGTTATAGGGTCCAGTATTGTTCAGGTGTTAGTTGTTACAGGGGTTCAGAGTTATTCAGGTTTTAGTTGTTATAGGGGACCATAGCTTTTCTGGAGTTAGTTGTTATAGAGGGCAAGAGTTGTAGTTGTTATAGGGGATCAGAGTTGTAGTTGTTATAGTGATCCAGAGATGTTTATTATTATATTACTATTATGGTACGCTGGGGAAAATGCTTACTTTTATTATTATTATTATTGAGTGAGAGAGCAGTTCATGCCATCAAAGTGACACTGGGGTAAAATATACGAAGCCCAATATACCCATCATGACTACCCGTCTGATAAGGGTACACCAGGCACATGCATCACAACCATATGTGCGCGACATGGTGATCTCATATCAAGATAAACAGCACATGACCTTGCAGGTGGGGCCCAGTTAGAATTTTCTTCAGGTTGAGTAGCCCATCCCGCTCGAAAGGTCCCTGAATAAGGGTTGTTTAAGGATGTTGAAAGAACCACCCATATTTCCATAGGTGAATTATTCAAACCCCAAAGAATCCCTCTCAACACATGGCTATGATACTCCCCCACTACTTCTTCTCGTGATCAGAGATGCACATATCGTCAGCAACTAAGGGACATGCTCAACTAGTTAAAGTCAAACAACTGACAAGCAGATCTGTGGTATTGAGCAGAATATTTGCTGTAGCCCAACTTTTATACCAAGACAAAACTTATTATTATTATTATTATTATTATTATTATTATTATTATTATTATTATTATTATTATTATTATTATTATTTTATCATCATCATTATTATTATTATTATTATTATTATTATTATTATTATATTATTATTATTATCATTATTATTATTATTATTATTATTATTAGGGCACGCTTGGA
>NC_043002.1:79816230-79889335 GCF_006345805.1 Octopus sinensis | reverse complement strand
TGCATGTTTGTAAGTGTTTGTCTCCCTCCATAGCTTGACAACCGGTGCTTGCATGTTTACGTCCCAATAAATTAGGAGTTCTTCAAGAGACCATGAGAATAATTACGAGGTAAGTATTACGAACGTAAGTACTTGTGTTGATTTGTCCGACTAAAATTCCTCAAAGCGATGCCCCCAGCAGGGCGCAGTCAAATGACTGAACACATAAAGGCTAAAGATAAAAGCTAGAGAATTATATGGAATATATATATTTCTGTTTTCTGTTTTTGGAAGGAAATTTCTCTTGTACATACTTCCTTAAATAACTTTTTAAACTGTTTATACATATAACAGTCTGTATGTGTAATTCTATTTGAGTAGGGTTATATATGTATATACATATATACTTGCATATGTATCTGTTTCTATAAGTTACCGGATATGTGTATGTTTAAGTAGTGGCGTAGACAAATATGTTCTGATACTTTCATTCATTTCACTGCGAATGCATGGAATATTTTAGTTAAGTACATTTGTGTGTAGACATTCATTTCTCTTTAAATATGTAAATATTTATCTGAATTTTTTTCTATTGAGTATAAGCAACCCCATGCTTTGCGTGGTCTCTTGTGGTTAAACGACATGCAGAAACAGGATGAAAGAACTGGAAAAGTGAGAAGGTGTAAGAATTTTGAAAGACGTGACATATCATTAGCGCTTTTCCACTAATAAACTGGCTTTTCTGCTCACCAACTGAAACCCTTGTTGTTTACAACTTGTGCGGCTTAACACTTTAGGTTAATTATCTAGAGTATACTTTATATACTTCGGCGTCTCAATTGACTATACATACACAACATAGTCCCTGTTTATAACCATTATTATTTCGTTTCAATGTCCGGTTGTTGTTGAAGTTTTATGACATCATAGCGTCTATGGAAATTAAATTTACAAAGTGCTTCAAATAAGTGTTGTCTGCTCCATCAACTGACTGTATTTAAACGACAGACGGAAAAGGGAACGTTTTCTAGTCGAGGAACCAAAACGGAGTAGTAATTATCTTTTGTATTCATTAAGATCTTACAGAGTTCTATTGCTGTTTGCAGCCATATCTAATATTTTCCAGCATGGTATCTTTATTCTTTTACTCTTTGCTGCGGATTTTCTCTTTATTCTCATTTTATATTTTTCATATACATCTGCCGTACAAAAATAAAAGAAATTCAGCTTCATCTTCAGTTTAGAAATCACAATTTGGTTAACTTTTCTAGGTCAGATTCCACAAGGAATTTAGTTGTCATGCATATAGCTACGTACCTACGACATCTCATTAAACTCGAAACAGTGCACTGTTATTTCCTGTTATTCTCACATGATTCCCTAAAACCTTCATATTTCCGGCTTTTTCTTTAGTGTACAAACTTTACATTATCTACTTAGGGTTCCACCAACTCGAAAATCAAACTGTTTTTTTCTTTCAGAACGTGGTATAGATTAGAGTGAAAAAGCTGCCAGTATGGATGTGAAGAGGCAAGCCTTGCAGTTTTCGGGTTCCATCTCACTCTGCCGCATATTGAGCAAATGTTTTCAACAATATTCCATGCCAAAGGATGTCTTGTGAATGAACTAAATTTGACATTTGGAAGCTGCATGGAAGCCCTTGGTATACATATATGTGTTTGTGTGTATGTGTGTGTATGTGTATGCATGTGTATATATATATATATACATATATATATTATATATATATATATATATACGTATATATATGCGTGTACATATATATGTGTGCATATATATATGTATATGTATGCATGTATATATGTATGTATGCATATATATATCTATATATATCTATATCTATCTATCTATCTATCTATCCATATAATATATATCTATATATATATATATAATATATATATATATATATATATACATACATATATTGCTAACCGCTGCTTAGTTTAAAATTACACACACATATATATGTACGCATATATCTATCTATCTTTATACATATATATATATATATATATATATTCATGGAACAGACATAAAAAGTAATAAAGAGTGACACAGAGAGAAAAAAGGAGGCGGAGGAAGAGTGAGAATGGTGTTTGTATATATTTGTTTGTATTTGTGTTTGTATATACACATGACTGGGTTTATGCAAATAATATTGTGGATGCCTTTATTAGAGTATAAGCGAAAACTACAGGCATACGCGCACACACAGACAAATGCATACAAACACATTCGTACAGACACACGCACGCATAACTCTGTGTGTGTATATAAAATGTGTGTGTATATATATATATATATATATATATATATATATATATATATATAAAGTATTCATAGAAACAAACTAAAGAAAACAATATATATATATACAATATACACAGGGTGGGACAAGACAGGAAAGAGAGAGAGAGGAAAGAAGAGGTTGGGGCCGCGAGATAAATTGTGGAAATGTGAGAGTAAACGTGGATTGAACATGGATCCCTAAGGCATCTAACATGAAGTGCAAAAGGTGAAAATTTAATTAAATTTCAATAGTGTTGTTGAAAGCGGGAGTGGAGTGGTAGTGATGACAGTGAAATCTTGAAAATTTCAGCCTTGCTTGCTAAAACCCATACAAGTTACAATATAGAGTAATTCTGCTTGTTTTTGCTTTTTGTTGTTGTTGTTCATTATTTTTTTGTTTGTTTTTGCTGGGTTTTTTTTAATTCTGTGTATGCAGACACACCACACACATCGACAGACACACTCAGAAAATAACACACAAATATTCCAAATACATGCATAAGGGTATAGTTTTATACATATATACATATATATATTATACATATATAGATATATACATATATATATATATATATATACATATTTCTCTATATACAAGTATATATGTGTATGTGTGTGTGTGTGAGTGTGTGCATGTGTGTATACTGACATTCCCTCCCTCTTAGTCAAGCAAAAAACATACAAACATAGACACAAAATTATATATATACATATATGTGTCTGTCTGAGTATGTATGTATGCATGTACACACACACACACGCACACACACACACACACATACACAGAACTACACATATATTTTGCTAATAGATAGAACTGGAAAAGGATTGGTGTTAAATTATGTATGTTGTGCATTCATTTCATCAGGAAAGCCAATGTGTGTGTATGTATGTCTGTGTGTACCTGTGCGTACACATATGTATGTATGTGCGTGTACACATACTGATATATATATGTATATATATATCTATATATATATATATATATATATATATATATATATGTCCATATATACATATATATATACATTTGAATCTATATTGATATCAATCTTACTATATATACATACACACACATGTATGTTTATATATATACATATATATATATAAATGAATGTTTCACATTTTATTAACGAGTATGGCTGAGAGTGTCTGCTTTTATTCAGCATGTATGCGTGTGTTCGAGTGTCTGTCGCTCTCTTCTTGAGTGTGTGTGTGTGTGTGTGTGTGTGTGTGTGTATGCGTGTGTGTGTGTGTTTGCGTTTGCGTTTGCGTGTGAGTCCGCTTCTCTGTGTAGAATGACGACGTCATGGAGACTTAGTTGACTGGCGAAACAGAATGTGGGAGGGAAAAACTGATTTTAAGAACGCAAAAGAGAAAACGGTTGTGTTTCTCTGCTTCTTAGGTCTTCATAATAAAGTGCATGTATATTTGTGATACCAACAGTGTTTACATTCGTAGTATCATCGAACAATCATTGAAAACACACCAGACACCAAGCGCTGTGTTCCATCTATACACTTCTTTAAAGTATGTATGTATACGTGTATATGCGTGAGTGGGCAGGCATTTAAGCCGGCCATGTCTGGCCCAAATATTCTGACTGTTTATGTTCAAACTAGCCAGATCTGGCCTCTCACACATATCCTACAATGTCATTCTAAAAATATATAATCACATCATCTAAATCTCAAAGCTATGAGATAACACATGATTAATTCAGAACTGGGGTCGATGTAATCCCCTCCATGTTTAGCCCCTTGTGGGCAATAAAGAAATAAAAAACGTTAGCAAGCCAGGCGAAATGCTTAGCTGTAAATTAAGTAGCAGCTGTGTACTGGGGTCAATTTAATCCACTTGCCTCCTCCCCACAAAATTTCAGACTAGGTGCCTAGAATAGAAAATAATAAATATCGTACCATCATCGGACGCGTCTAAATCAGGAATAAATTATCTGATATGGTTTAGTCTCTGAAGTTTCGTATGAGATGAGAAATTCGGAAAGAAAAAGATAAGACAAAGTTCCTATAAATCTACGATGATGTTCCAATGTAAGCTACGACGAATATAAACAATACGTGTGTATATACGCTATTAACGTGGATAAAAAAACCTTGATTAACGATGTTTTCAAATTAAATGTTGACACTGGAATTTTGTAATTGAAAACCTATAAATATACATAATTAAACATCTCAATAAATAGATCACAACATATATCACAAATAAATGCAAACATGTTGGTCGGAAACAGCACAAAAATCTCAGACTGCAGAGCCTTAGTTAACACAAGTTCAGTGCGTACTTCAAGCAGCCAATGATATTTGACTTGTGATAGAGATAATGTTGTTTCCCTGTATAGTTAAATGTATAACTATACGGACGTGTAACTATTTCTGTTCAGTTATATCCAAAATTTTGTACACTATTGTGTACCCTGTACGCGACATTTACATACCGTAAAATTTCAACAATGGTTATGAGAATGAAAATATAAATAGGCGCAGGAGTGTCTTGTAAGTAGCTTGCTTACCAACCACATGGTTCCGGGTTCAGTCCCACTGCGTAGCAACTTGGGCAAGAGTCTTCTACTATAGCCTCGGGCTGACTAAAGTCTTGTGAGTGAATGTGGTAGACGGAAACTGAAAGAAGCCCGTCGTATATATGTATATATGTGTATATGTTTGTGTATCCGTGTTCCCCCCCCCCCCAACATCGCTTGACAACCGATGCTGGTGTGTTTACGTCCCCGTAACTTAGCGGTTCGGCAAAGGAGACCGTTAGAATAAGTACTAGGCTTACAAAGAATAAGTCCTGGGGTCGATTTGATTCGACTAAAGGCGGTGCTCCACCATGGCCGCTGTCAAATGACTGAAACAAGTAAAAGAATAACAAAATAAATATTGCATATATATAAAGGGTAAAGACCCCCTTCGGTCATGAGTGACCATGGGTTTGCACCTAGAGAGTTACCCTCTGAGGCACAAGTCTGGGCAAGGTTGTTTTATGGAAGACCAGTAGTCGCCCATGCATACCGGCCTCCCCTCTCCACGCCACCAGTGTTATCCAAGGGAAAGACAAAGGTCGATACAGCTTGGTACCTGTGACGTCGCAACTCATTTCTACAGCTGAGTGAACTGGAGCAACGTGAAATAAAGTGTCTTGCTCAAGAACACAACACGCAGCCCGGTCCGGGATTCGAGCTCACAACCTCACGATCGTAAGCTCGACGCTCTAACCACTGAGCCATGCGCCTTCATATATATATATATATATATGCATGCATATGTGCGTGTGCACGCGAGCATTGTGTACGTGTGCATGAATATGTGTATACATGAAAAAGTATACAATAAATGCCGTGCTCATTAAATATTTGTACAAATAACATAGCATTGTATGGTTCCCAAAAGTACACATACGTAAGATGGATTGAACTTTTATCTCTAAGTGATGAGGCATCCCAATTTCTAAACGTCGCCGCTAGAATTTCAATGGTGAGTGTTGCTTGTTTTCGCTAGATATTTTATATCACCTCATGGGATACTAATCGCTGTAGCTGACAATGGTTAATTTCATAGACGCAGGAACAGGAGAATTTTCCCTTAGTTCTATTAGAAAATCAAGTTTATAGAAGTTGGAAAATTGAGCAACAAAACGTTGTTTCATTTATGAAACGTTAAAGAATGTTGATCTTGTCTGTAAATGAACCAATATATTTTTTGATGTGCTGCTTTTCTTTACACGAACCGATAAGATACATTGCGGAACTATTATTTTAACGAGTTATAACTGTTTATCACCCGAAGAGACACATCTGTCGCCGGATGCTCCTGAACCAGGCATTAAGTATCTCACCTGTGAGGGATTGATGCTACATGGGTCGAAACAATTGAAGAGCTCAATAAAAATTCTCGTATCTTCCATCTTCCGTCCATGTGTGTGTATATATATATATGTATATAATAATAATAATAATAATAATAATAATAATAATAATAATAATAATAATAATAATAATAATAATAATAATGATCATGATCATGATAATAATAGTAGGGAATATAATTCCAAAACTTACAGGGAAAAATTCAATTTAACAATTTTAAATCAAATTTCACAATATATAAAATATGTATATAATTTAGAGAAAAACCACTATTAAACAATTCAATAAAGAAAGATGTTATTCACACCATATAGAAAACATATAAGAAAAAGATAAGGCAAAGTTCCTATTAATCTAAGAGGATATTCCAATGTACGCTACGACGAATATAGATAATTATTATTGGTCTATTCATGAGATAGTAGTCAATAAGGCCCTAATTTATGCAATGAATAAGGTAGGAATGACTTATGATGACGTTAATGCTGTTAAAACGGCTAGGAAATCGTTGATTATATATAATAATAAATTGGGGGCTAGGAAGTATACTAGGGACTATTTTGATATACCTATGGGGCACCCGATTCTGCACAGGCAACTGATTTAGTAGGTACTTATTTATCATCGGAACTTCAATTAGAAAAATTAAATTTGGAGAGTGGTCTATATAGGGATGGCCTTTTATTAATAACTAAGAATTGCAGCAATAGAACACTAGAATTATATAAGAAACTACAGTTTTTTAAAAGATATGGATTGAATATTACTATATATAATGAGAACTATAATCTTAATTATATACATGCTAATTTTAATTTAATAACAGATAAAACCCAACCATTCCATAAAATTAATGAAAATCTTAGATATATTTATGCTAACAGTAATCATCCACCTTCTATTAAGAAATCATTCAAACATAATATAGGTAAAGGAATATCGTTGCTTTCTTCTAATTTTGAGATTTTCCAAAAACAGGCACCTTAAAATGAAGTCCTGCGAGAGGCGAGTTATAATAATAATATTAAATTATTTGATGTTTCTAAATATGATTATAATATAAAAGAGTATAATATAAATGATTCCTATATTTTTATAATAATAAACCTAACATTAAGAATCATGATGCGTTTTATTTAGGCAATTATGGTATAAATAATATGTATTATAATACAAAACATAAATATAATAATAGACTAAAATATAGGTTTAAATTTAATTCATTTAATGATAATAATACATTTAATAATATAAAAATAAATATAATAATATTAATGATAAGAACAAAATTTGGTTAATTATTCATTTTAAAACAAACATTATTAAAAAGATTCTAACTATAATTGAAGTATTCATTAGAAATAATAAAAATATAACATTTTTTCTAGTAATAATTTTGGAGTTGGTTATTCTACTACTAATAATGTAGGTAAGATTATTTTTTCTTTACAAACACAAATCAAATAAGTATTCCAATAATAAGAATAATATAATTAATTGTACATGTAGAGATAAAACTAATTGTAAATTTAATAATAAATGTAATTTCGATGATGGAGTATATAAGTGTGTAGTGACATTGATTGGAATGGTTACAATTTAAATGCAATTTACATAGGGTCGACTTCTAATAAAATTAAATTAAGGGTAGCTCAACACATGCATTCTTTAAAGATTAGAAATTTAATTAAATCTACTGGCCTTAGTAAATAAAATTAAATCGATCTAAAATTAAGTACAATTTAAATTGGGAGATAGTTTGTAAGGCAAAATCATATCGTATAGGTAGTAATTTTTGTTTATCATGTACTAACGAATTTAAGGAGATATTATTAACTAATTATAAAAATTTGATAATTTCCACGAGGAACGAAAGATTAGATGTAGACATAAATTCAATTACTTATATAATAATTTTAGCTAATTTGTGTATGTATATAAACCCTGTTTTATGTTACTAATTGTAGTAGTTATAATTTGTAGTAGTAAAATATGTATAAGTTAGCGCGGGATTATATAGACTATATTGCATAATTAGAATAAGTTGAATATTAGATGTTTATAAAATAAATAAATCAATTAATTAATGAAAATAGATTAAATTATAGAATTGTAGCTTAATTTATGTTTATTATATTATGTATTTCACGTATTTAATATCTAAATTATTTAGACTTTACAATTTTTCCAGTTAATAGTATATTAGAGTAATTTGTTTTCCTTATTCTCACCGCTAAAATACATTTGTAATTTCAATAGATTAAATATATATTTCTATCTATTTCTTCTATAAATTCTATTTACGCCATATTTTCAGATGATATATTTCTTATATTTCTTATAAACGCTAAGTTTGACGTTTTACGTTTAAATTGTTAGTTAACGAAATTCCTTCGACAAGATAAGTTACATTTTTATTTTAAGAAATTTTGTTAAATGCTTTTCAATTATTTATAGATAATACACGTATTTTTTATATATTTATTTGATAATTAGTATAAGTTAAGATAAGTACATTTATTCTATTATTATTATTATTATTTATTGCCTTAGACCTAATGAGTGACTATATTTTTAAATAGAATTAATTTTAGTTCGACTTGATTTTGAATCGAATTGATTTTATTATTGATATGTATTTAAAAATATAGATATGAAACCTGCGTAGTCTTTTTATGACTATTTACTATTTATTGTACTTAAATTATTTAAAATAAGTTTTTTTATAGTATATGGTTCTACATGGTGTGAATAATATCTTTCTTTATTAAATTGTTTAATAGTGGGTTTTCTCTAAATTTTAAAATTATATATATATAAATATATTACCGTTATCTCCTTTTCATTCAACCATCTTGGACAGTTGAATTCTGCACAGTTTTTCTCTCTCCGTTTTTATTCATTCTCTCTACAGTTATTTCTTCTTAAACCTTTTGTCGAAGAGCGTAGGCTCGAAACGTAAAAGTCTGTTCCATTTTTCTCGAGCGTTAAACTAATACAACTGCCTTTTGTTCCTATATCAGTATTCGTCTTTTGAACTATATATATAATATATATATATATATATATATATATATATATATATATATATATTATCTCTTTAAATATGTATATTTATTATCTACTTTATTATCTTCTCTCCTTCCTAGGTCTCTTGTGTGATCCCTCTGTCCTGCATTCGCCATGATAGATCGCTAGCCACGACATATTCTTTATTTTCTCCCCTTGTTTCTTTCTGTGTTACTTTCTGCTGAAGAGCCTAGGCTCAAAACGTTAAATACTTTTTCAGTTCCTGGGCGTTAAACTAATACATCTGTTTGTTGTCTACACCACCTGTCTTCATCATTTGTCTTTTTGTGTGAATTCTCCCTATATATATATACATATCGTACTTCTTTGTGGCGAGGACTTTTCCCTTTTGGGCGCGTGTGGACGTGTTTCGCAAACAAATTTTCTGTATTTTCTGTTTAATTTTATGAAGACACTCATCATGATCAACCCACCAGCATCTGCTACCGTCTTCTTCTTATTATTGTTATCGCTATTACGAATGAAGATTATTCAAAGAAGCAATTAATATTATTATTATTTTTGTTGTTGTTGTTACTACTATTACTACTACTACTACTACTGCTGCTGCTGCTGCTGCTGCTCTTGCTGCTACTACTACTGCTACTACTACTACTACTACTACTACTACTACTACTACTGCTACTACTACTACTACTATTACTACTACTGCTACTACTATGATTATTAAATAAATAAATAAATACCATTACTATTCTGAATTTTATTATTTTCAACTTTATTTGTATTGGTTGTTATCGTCAACACTTTATAATTTTCGCCAGTTCTCTTTTATTCAACTATTTATTTGTTTATTCATTTATTCATTTATTTATTCTAATTTACCCCTCTCCATCCACCCCGTAATATGGCTTCATTTTCGTTTCAGGGGTTAAACTGAAGCATCACTCGCTTAGTGGGACACACAATACTCCCCGCATACAAACAGACACACTGTCACAAAGACATATAATACACAAATGAAAACAAATGCAGTTATCCACACACAGATACATACACACACATATACACACTTTCCTACACGTACGTTCATATATTGACCTAAAAGACTTCACAACCTTCCCCTTCCCGAGAGAAATTCGCATTTTTCTCTTAATATACACATATGCACACGTGTCAACACACACACACACATATATATATACACAGATACACCAACAAATTACATATGCACATTCATTCAAACAAAACATGTAGACAGAGGTATTATTATCATGCTTAACTACAAAAGTATACACTTACTTGCATAGGTACATTTATACACACAGTAAACAGAATTACATGTTCATAACAGTTGTTATTAACAGATATAAGCACAGACTAACGTACGTATGTTCACATATTTATGCGAAACACAGGCCCATATCATATATGTATGCAAGCACTTAAAACACACGGTAATGCACGTATACAGGTATGTGTTCAATGCAGACATATATATATATATATATATATATATATATATATATATATATATATATATATATATATAAAATAATTTTAAATATAAATATTGTTATTATTATTCTGTTTGACTTTTGCTTTATATTTGCACAAGTTGGCTCCAAGTCTCACCCAGAGACCTCAGAAGACAACAGGTTGGAAGTTCATGCCTAGTGTGCCATATATTTGGTTTTGTATTTATTATTATTATTGTTATTATTATTATTGTTATTATTATTATTGTTATTATTATTATTATTATTATTATTATTATTATTATTATTATTATTATTCTCAGTAGTAGTAGTAGTAGTAGTAGTAGTAGTAGTAGTAGTAGTAGTAGTAGTAGTAGTAGTAGTATCATTATTGAATGAGAGAGCAGTGCATGCCGCCAAAGTGACACTGGGATAAAATATACGAAGCCCAGTATAACCATCATGACTACCCGTCTGATGAGGGTACACCAGGCACATGCATCGCAACCATATGTGCGCGACAGGGTGATCTTATATCAAGATAAACAGCACATGACCTTGCGGGTGGAACCCTGTTAGAATTTTATTCCAGTCGAGTAAACCATCCCGCTCAAAAGGTCCCTGAATAAGGATAAAGGATGTTGAACGAAACACCCATGTTTCCAGAGGTGAATTATTCAGACTCTAAAGAATCTTTCTCAACACATGATTATGATGTTCCCCCACTACTTCAGCTCGTGGTCAGAGATGCACATATCGTGAGTCACTAAGGGACATGCTCAACTTGTTATGGTCAAACAACTGACAAGCAAATCTGTGGTATTGAGCAGAATCTTTGCTGTATCCCATCTTTCATATCAAGACAAAACAATGTACATGATAACACTTCCACTCAGTGAAGATCAGAAGCCACGAGATTCACTGCCTGGTACTGCATCAGGCATTATCATTATTATTATTATTATTGAGTGAGAGAGCAGTGCATGCCATCAAAGTGACACTGGGGTAAAATATACGAAGCCCAATATACCCATCATGACTACCCGTCTGATAAAGGTACACCAGGCACTATTATTATTATTATTATTATTTTATTATTATTATTATTATTATTATATTATTATTATTATTATTATTATTATTATTATTCAGTAGTTTTATTTTTATAGCGTGCTTTCACTTCATTACCGAGCGCAGCTCTGTGTGCCTTGGGTATGTGCTTTGATTTGTTGTGATGCTCTGGTGGTTATTGTATGGAAAGTGTTCTGCGTAGGATGTGTGCAGTGCCTAGTAGTGCAATTTTCTGTATGTTATACATATGTGTTTGTAAGTCCTGGTGTTTTTGTTATGTATTTGTCTGAATATTTTTTTTATCATGCCTAATGCACCTACTATGATAGGAATTGTTTCTTTTTTAAAATATTATTATATTTTATTATTATTATTATTATTATTATCATTATTATTATTATTATTATTATATTATTATTATTATTATTATTATTATTATTATTGTTGTTGTTGTTATATTATTATTATTATATATTATTATTATTATTCAGTAGTTTTATTTTTATAGCGTGCTTTCACTTCACTAACGAGCGCAGCTCTGTGTGCCTTGGGTATGTGCTGTGATTTGTTGTGATGCTCTGATGGTTATTGTATGAAAGTGTTCTGCGTAGGATGTATGCAGTGCCTAGTAGTGCAATTTTCTGTATGTTATATGTGTTTGTAAGTCCTGGTGTTTTTGTTATGTATTTGTCTGAATATTTTTTTATCATGCCTAATGCACCTACTATGATAGGAATTGTTTCTGTTTTCAGGTTCCACATTCTAGTTACCTCTATTCCAGGTCTTTGTATTTTGAGAGTTTCTCCATTTCTTTTAGAGACACGTTGTCATCTGCCGGTATTGATACATCAATTAGAAAGCATTTTTTTTTCTTCATGATCTCTGACAACTATATCTGGTCTGTTGGCCTTAATTCTCTATCTGTGTGTATCGGCATATCCCAGAGTATGGTTGCTTTCTCGTTTTCTGTGACCTTTTCTGGTGTGTGCCTATACCATCTTTTATCTGTTGTTATTCCATAATGTTGGCATAGCTTCCAATGTATGTAGGTTCCAACTCTGTCATGTCTGTGAATATATTCCTTCTTAGCCAGGACTGGGCAGCTAGAGATAATATGATTTATTGTTTCTTGTCCATCTCCACATATTCTGCAGTTACTTGTAATATTTCTTTTCATTACATGTTTTTGGTAATTTGGTGGGGAGGCTTTGGTCTTGTGCTGCAATTAAAAATCCCTCTGTTTCTGCTTTGAGTCCTGAGCTTCTCAACCATTGCTGGGATTTTTCTTTGTCTATTGTCTATTATTATTATTATTATTATTATATTATTATTATTATTATTATCATTATTATTATTATTATTATTATTATATTATTATTATTATTATTATTATATTATTATCATTATTATTATTATTATTATTATTATTATTATTATTATCATTATTATTATTATTATATTATTATTATTATTATCATTATTATCATTATTATATTATTATCATTATTATTATTATTATATTATCATTATTATTATTATTATTTTTTATTATTATTATTATTATTATTATTATTGTTGTTGTTGTTATTATTATTATTTGTATAAAAACAAAAGAATGAGACCTCGATATTTGTTGAAATAATGGTTTATTTTATACGTTATAAATAGAGTCAAAACTAAACGGTTGTCATTGCAGTGCTCAGAATCACGCAAGCATAAACATACACACTGATGTTTTCGAATAACACAGACACACACACGTGTGCACCGATGCATTCAGAAACATACACACGTCCACGCGAGCGCATTTTTCAATTGCGTAACAGCAACTACGCAAATGCACACATATACGCAAAGTTGTCCACGTGTATCAAGGTATATTAGTGTATCAACGTACGTATATATACACCGGCATACACGTATTCACACCAATGTATTCAAACGACTCAAAGTGGCCGTGTGATAAGAAGCTTGCTTCCCAACCACTTGGTTCAGGGTTCAGTCGCACCTCATAGCACCTTTGTCAACTGTCTGCTACTATAACCTAGGCTCGACAAAAGCCTTCTGGGTGGATTTGATTGACGGAAACTGAAAGAAGCTCGCCGTATATCTATCTATCTATCTATCTACACACACACACATACACACATATATATATATGAATGTGCGTGTGTATTTGTCCCCCACCCCCACCATCGCTTAACATCCGATGCTGGTGTGTTTACGCCCCCGTAACACTAGCGGTTCGGTAGAAGAGAACGACAGAATAATTACCTGGCTTACAAAATCCAGGGGTGGGTTTCTTCGACTAAAACGCATTGCAGCCGCATGGCCAGTCAAATGTCTGAAACAATTAAAAGATTAAAAGAAATAAAAGAATACATATGCAAGCCCTCACGTATTGAAAATAGCAAATATTCAAACACACCCATAAATATATACAGTAATCCCTCGCCATATCACGGTTCACCTATCGCGGTTCATCGATCATGGTTCATCGATTGCAGTTCACCTATCGCGGTTCATCGATCACGGTTCACCGATCGCGGTTCACCTATCGTCGTACACCTATCGACGTTTATTATTTAAGCTTACGTCGATTCCTCTTTGGTGTTGTTTTGCATTTATAATATACAGTACAGTTTCTACATTTATAATATACAGTACTGTTTCTACTTTGGTACTTAATTTACCTCGGAGAAATTTGAACTCAGAACATAAAGACAGACGAAATACCGCTAATCATTTCTTTTGGCGTGCTAAGATTTCTTATATCTTTACTGCCCACAAGGGGCTACACATGGAGGGGACAAACAAGGACAGACAAATGGATTAAGTCGATTATATCGAGCTCAGTGCGTAACTGGTACTCATTTAATCGACCCCGAAAGGATGAAAGTCAGAGTCAACCTATGCGGAATTTGAACTCGGAACGTAGCGGCAGACGAAATACCACTATGCATTTTGGCTGGCGTGCTAACGTTTCTGTCAGATCGCCGTCTTCAAACGACTGATTAAGAAAGCAGTTAGTACTCCGACGCGGTCGACTTTGTCATTCATTCATTCGGGTCCGATAAAATAAGTACCAGTCAAGTATTGGAATGGACATAATTGTATCTCTCCTTACCTCAAAGACTGCTGTCCCCGGGAAAAACTTCGAAACCACTATTAACGCAATTTGTAGAGTTAAACTCATTCCAGTGAGATAACATCAATAAGATTAGTTATTTTCAGCGATATAGAAAATACATGTTGAAGAGGATCTAGTCCATAATACTTTCGATCTCATCATACCTTTTCAGCGAAGTATATTTTACTCAGAAGATAAGACTTATATAAATCAGTATAAACAGATATACTGGTTTTAAATTTCGGCACAATACAGACAAGTTCAGAGGAGGGGATAAGTTGATTATATCGCTACCAGTGCTCAACTGGTAAATTATTTTGATTGACACCGAAAAGTTAAAAGGCAAAATGGACGCTGGCAGAATCTGACCTCAGAACATTAAGATGAGCGATAATCCGCTAAGCATTTTGCCTGGAGTGTTAATGATTCCACTAGTTCATTGCTCTCGGTATATATAATATATTAAAAGGTAAAATTTTGTGCCATTGATTATGAATACAAAACAATATGGCTGCGGGTAAATATCTCAGGGGAGTCTCCTACAGCTGCAATACATATGAAGTACGAACTTGCATATGTGTTGAAATGAGTGGGAAAACGTCGATCAATTGAACTCACTGAAACAATAGAGAAACAATCCACCTAAAACTGCTAAAAAACAAAACAACAAAAATATGTCTTATAGCATCAATTAATTGAAATGTTTATTGGTATGCATGACGCATATGAGAATGGATCTAAAGAAAATTAGCACAAACTATGGATATATTTCGATCTAATTTCATCTCCTCAGTCAAGCAAATTCTATTCTATTCGGTATGTGTGCGTATATATATGTATGTATGTATGTATATATGTGTGCGGGTGTATAAACATATACGCATGCATGTTTGTATGTATACATAGGCAATATATATATATATATATATATATATATATATAATATATAATATATATATATTGAGAAAGTGAGAGAAAGGGAAAGAGACAGACGACGACAGAAAAAGACGGAAGGAGACAGAGAATAGAAAAAGGGTATATTAATGTCGAACGGGTACATCGACAACATTGCTGGGGGAAAAAATCCCAGTGGGGCGGCGCATGCGTACATATACGCATCTATCTGTACACATCACAAATACACAAATTAAACATGAACAATTAGAAATATTGTAGACTTTCACGCACATGTACAGGTACGATTTTTTACACACACGCCCGTGCGAGCACACACACACAAAAACACTAACACTCGAACACAGGATTCCTCTCTTAGTCACAAATGTTAATAAGTATTTCAAACTCAGCCGTCTTTTGCGCGTTGTAGAAAGATAGAGGCAGACACACAGACATACAGATAGATGGATAGATAGATAGATAGATAGATAGATAGATAGATAGATAGATAGATAGATAGATAGATAGATAGATAGACAGAGAGACAGACAGACAGGTAAACAGATATATAGATACATACATATATACGTAAGTACATGCATACACTTACACACTTCTCTCTGTCAATCTATTTATCTATCTGTTTATATATCTAATTATATCTGTATGTGTATATATATATATATATATATATATATGTATGTATGTATATCTGTCTGTCTGTCTCTGTGTGTGTATATGCATACATACAAACATATATATATATATATATATATACACACACAAATACACACCAACGCATACATACAATGGTTTATTGAACATGAAATTACTTTATATGTATGCTGAGAGGAGCAGAGAAAAAGAATTGTGGAGGGAAGAGAGAAATACGCATCTCCGTAGACAAGTACAAGAGGTGATAGTGAAATAATGGCTTATGGTTAAAAGAAGACCGAAACACAACAGAAGAGATTAACAAATTCTAATGACCAGTAAACAAATATTTTTATTGGAATCTCTTACGTGGCTTCGTAGCTCATTTGTTTGTTTACTGTTTTTCTAATGGTACATGATGTGCGCGCGCGTGTGTATGTGTGTGTGTGTGTGTGTGTGCGTGTGTGTGTGTGTGTGTGTGTGCATGCGTGTGTGTGTGTGCATGCGTGTGTGCGTGTGTGAGTTTGCATGATTTTGTTTTCTGCATGTGTTTCTGTGAGGTATTTTATGTATGCAACCTATAGTTCTTCAGCTACCGACCAGACATCACAACGATTTCAACTCTATCCGACAATATTAGTGTTTTACGCGTGAATGTTCAGGTTCTTTTCGCCTACTATCGTAACACATCTATCGTTACTTCCAAAACAGGCTATATAATAGTGTTGTACGTGTACTGTGTAGTGTCACCAAAGCGGATTAAAACGTTGGGGTATTTGTAACTTAACGGTGTGACAAACGGTACTAAAATCGTTGTTTGTCTTAATGGAAATTAAGTTCCAGTCACAAAATCCTTGGTGTCCCGAATAAAGCACTTTATTAAGCATGCTCTTCCCTCATGTCAATACTAATTTCTCCAACAAATTTATTAAGCCTATTATCAATATTATTACCGAGTGAGAGAGCAGAGCATGCTATCAAAGTGACACTGGGATAAAATATACGAAGCCCAGTATACCCATCATGACTACCAGTCTGATGAGGGCACACCAGGCACATGCATCACAACCATATGTGCGCGACAGGATGATATCATATCAAGATCAACAGCACATCACCTTGCAGGTGTGGCCCAGTTAGAAATTTCTTCAGGTCGAGTAGCCCATCCCGCTACTTAAAGCATGCAGAATCCATGCTCCTTACTTCTGAACCTTTCCCATCGAGTGAAGATGCTTCTCTATAGTAGTGTGTGAGCATCCCATTTTCTCTGCCAGTTCTCTTGTAGTTTGACGAGAATTTTTCTGCAAAAGTTGGTTTAATCGCTCTTCATCGAACTCAACTGGACGGCCAGTGCGAGAAGCGTCTTTGAGGTCAAAATCTCCATTTTTGAACTTGGCATACCAATCACGAGTGATTCTTTCAGCAGTGGCACCCTCGCCATACACAGCACAAATGTCGCGAGCAGCTTTTGCGGCCTTAGAACCTTGATTAAAAGCAAAATGAAGATGTCAAAAATGCTCGTTTTTCTTAACTTGACATTCCATTTTAATGATCTGAAAATAAACAAAAATTAACTAAAATTAAATTGAAAGAAAACATAATTGATTCCAAAACGATTCAAAAATAGAATTCTCGAAAACAATAGATTCCAAAATTTGAAAACGCGGTGGGAACTTGGTTGCCAACCCGATAAATATTATATATATATATATTGTTTTTGCTTTTTTTCAGAACTGGTATTATATTCATCGATCTCGAAGAACTTAAAACGAGAGCAAAAACAACCGGGATGATTACCATAGAGCAATCTATCTGACGCTTCAACGACAGCTGAATCGGTGCCTTATTTAGTTGGATAATTGCATCACCATACACACACACACACACACACACACACACACACACACACACACTCACACACACCACACACATATATATAATATATTATATGTATATATATATATATATATGAATATATGGACACCCTTGTGTTTTTGTGTATGAGTATTTGTCTGTTTGCATTTCTGTGTGGTTCAGTGTTGTTCTCTAATATGTTTGTAATGAAATCTTAGATAAGTGAATCACCCCCTCCCTCGATATCTCTCGTTCTCTCTCTCTCTCTCACTAACTCTCTCTGTCTCTGTCTCACTCTCTCTGTCTCTGTCTCCCTCTCTCTCTCTCTCTCTCCCTCTCTCTCTCTCTCTCTCCTCTCTCTCTCTCTCTGAGTGTGAGTGCGAACGCTTTTCTGATTCACTATCAATGCTCGTCTCTGAAAGGTAAAGAGATAGCGTGTCTGTGCATATATGCGTATGCATGTATTTGAACAGTTGAGTTTATGAAAGATAAATGGGCATTTGATATAACATATGAATATCTTTGTATGATAGCGTTTTCATCGGTGTTCTTTAACCCCAGGGCAACCTTGACGCAAAAGACTCACGATCAGACACCTTCCAATGTTAACCGTCCCGCATTGCATCTTAGCTAAGACTTCATTATGCAAACGTGTTCCTTCTTTATTTATGACTGAGGAGCTGAAATTTGAGGGAACGAGGTTTGTCTGACATATCTTAAATGTCCAGTATCATTGCACAAGCTCTTTCCTTCCTTTAGTGTGTGATTTTTGTGAGGGCGCGTGGCTTAGTGGTTAGGGCATTCGGCTCATGATCGTAAGATTGTGAGTTCGATTCCCGGCGACGCGTTGTGTCCTTGAGCAAGACACTTTATTTCACGTTGCTCCAGTCCACTCAGCTGGCAAAAATGAGTTGTACTAGTATTTCAAAGGGTCAGCCTTGTCACTCTTTGTGTCACGCTGATTATCCCCGAGAACTACGTTAAGGGTACACGTGTCTGTGGAATGCTCAACCATTTGCACGTTAATTTCACGAGCAAGCTGTTCCGTTGATCGTATCAGCTGGGACCCTCGTCGTCGTAACCGGCGGAGTCTTTTTTTAAAGTGCGTGATTTTTAGTCCTTGATATGATTGTGTGTATTTATCGAAAGAGAACGGTAAAGTGCTCACATGTGTGCACATGTGCTTTTACGTGTGCCTCCTATGCGCACTTAACCGAATATATAACCATGAGTATAGGAAGAAAAAAAAAACGAAAAGGGATGTGGTAGCATGCATGCATCATCTAATCTCTCCTACCAGCTTCTATTTACCATTAGTCACAATGATGAGCTGAGCTGGGTGATTGGAAAAGAGGACGATGGGCAGAGGTGGGTGAAAGGAAATTAAGGGCAAAACGAGGGTATAAAAAATATCCCATCGAAGAGGATTCAGGTTTGGGGTGGAAAATATATCCCCCTCCCCTACCTACTAGCACTGTGTCGATATTGGCTTATTAAATGATGTTTGTTAATTAAGCTTTGATCAATATATGGATAATTGCAGCATTTGCGGAGAAAATCTGCTTTCTTAATTGAAAATAATAATTTAGATTTTAATCAATGAATCTGATTGATAGGTACATCGGATCAATAAATAGATAGTTGTTATTACCATTATATCACCGTCGTTGTTGTTGTTGTTGTTGTGATTGTTGTTGTAGTTGTTGCTGATATTGTTGTTGTTGTTGTTGTTGTTGTGGGGTGGTGGTGGTGGTGGTGGTGGTGGTGGTGATGATGATGATGATGATGATGATCTTGTTGCTTGTTTGCTTGCTTGTCTTTTTCCCCTGCTACGCCATGTTGGGTTGTTGCTTCGTTCTTAAATTTCGGTTGTAGTTTTACATTCACATTCATTTCCCTCGCTCTGTCTGTCAGTCGGCCTGTCTGTTGGTCTTTCTCTCTCTCTCTTTCTTTCTCTCTCTACCCTCTCTGTTTCTTTCTCTTTTTCCGTCTCATTCATTGATTTGAGTAACTATAACTACTACTACAGATAATAATGACGATGATGATGATGATGATAATAATAATAATAATAATAATAATAAGAAGAAGAAGAAGAAGAAGAAGAAGAAGAAGAAGAAAAATAACAAGAAGAAGAAGAAGAAGAAAATAACAAGAAGAAGAAGAAGAAGAAGAAGAAGAAGAAGAAGAACAGCAGCAACAACAACAACAGCTACAATAACAACAACAACCGCAATAATGCGATAATAAGAATATTAGTAAAAATAATGACAAGAGCAACATGAAGCAGAAAGATTTCTTGCATTATTACAATTTTGTTGAGGATGCCACCAATGTATTTTGGTAAGCATTAATTGGTTTATACAAGTATATAAACATATATGCGAAAGCGTGGGCGAATGTGAAACAGAGAATATATGTGATATATGTGCGTGTATGTATTTTGTGAGTGTGAGTGAGAAAGGGAGGAATGGAAGGAAAGAAAGAGAGAGAGAGAGAGAGAGAGAGAATGCGCGCGAATTAAGCGCGTGCGCGAACGCTAGCTTAGAGCGCACAAATAAAAGTCAACTAAAACTTCATCAAATGAATAAAAGGTTCATCTTGTATTAATATGTGTGTGTATGTATACTATATATCCTATCTATTTCATTATATGTATATATATATATATATATATGTGTGTGTGTGTGTGTGTGTTGTGTGTGTGTGTGTGTGTGTGTGTGTTGTGTGTGTGTCATGTGTGTGTGTGTGTGTGTATGTGTGTGTGTATGTGTGTGTGTGTGTGTGCATGTGTGTGTGTTGTGTGTATGTGTGTGTGTATGTGTGTGTGTGTGTGTGTGCATGTGTGTGTGTGTGTGTCTGTGTGTGTGCACGTGTGTGTGTGTGTATGTGTGTGTGTGTACAAAACCAAGAAAGAGGGAACAAATTTCAAAAGTCAGTGTCCATATTCACTCAATATATTTCAAAGCATCGGAATACTCCACGGTATACATAGGCACATTCATATACACAAGATATAATATTAAAAAAATATATAAATATATGAATATATAAACGCATAAATGTACTTGCGAGGCTGTACGTCTGTATTAAAATCAATGAGGATATTAAAATAGGCACAAAGTGAATGTATAGCGGTGATCCAAATAGATAGAGAATTATTTTAAAAAGATTCTACAGTAGGTGCAAAATATGACGGCCGTTTCGAGAGTTATCTAAATCTTAAAGTCTTATCTCTATATGCATATATGTGCGTATGTATGTATATATATATATATATATATATATATATATATTATATATATATATATATAATATATATACATATATGTGTGTGTGTGCGCGCGCGTGTATGTATGTGTGTATGTATATGGAAGTATATATATGCGTTTGTGTGTATGCGTGTGGTGATTATGCGTGCGTTTGTGTGCGTCTGTTTGTATTTAATGATGTTCCTTATAGTAATAGTATTAATACTGATGATGTTAGTATCACTAATGGTAGAAATTAAGAAGTATTAATGTGGCCGATCATATTAAATTTAACGATCTTAAGATCGTAGTTAACTAAATACAAAAGAGCCCTTAAATATATGGCCTCTCCAAACGAGAACAGTACGTCTGATCATTGGAGCCTTTGGACGTAACATCAAATGGCATTCAAATACCAGAAATGGTAAAAGTATCAGAATGAGAAAAAATGTTCTCATGGGTACTGCCCACCTCCTAAGAAAAATACTGTGAACCAGAGAATAGCTCATTCTTTTAAAACGTTTACAAAAGTCGAAATATTCTTTTCTACTCTAGGTACAAGGCCGGAGTGGAGGCGCAATGGCCCAGTGGTTAGGGCAGCGGACTCGCAGTCATAGGATCGCGGTTTCGATTCCCAGACCGGGCGTTGTGAGTGTTTATTGAGCGAAAACACCTAAAGCTCCACTAAGCTCCGACAGGGACGGTGGTGATCTCTGCTGTATTCTTTCACCACAACTTTCTCTCACTCTTACTTCCTGTTTCTGTTGTACCTGTATTTCAAAGGGCCTGCCTTGTCACTCTCTGTGTCACGCTGAATATCCCCGAGAACTACATTAAGGGTACACGTGTCTGTGGAGTGCTCAGCCACTTACACGTTAATTTCACGAGCAGGCTGTTCCGTTGATTCGGATCACCAGAACCCTCGTCGTCGTAACCGACGGAGTGCTTCCACACAAGGCCGGAAATTTTTGGGGAGGGAGCCAGTCGATAAGATCGATCCAAGTACGCAACTGGTACTTAATTAATCGACCCTAAAAGGATGAAAGGCAAAGTCGACCTCGGCGGAATTTGAACTCAGAACGTCACGGCAGACGAAATACTGCTAAGCATTTCGCCCCGTGTGCTAACGTTTCTTATTTCTTTATGGCTCACAAGAGGCTAAACATAGAGGGGACAAACAAGGACAGACAAACGGATTGAGTCGATTATATCGACCCCCAGTGCGTAACTGGTACTTATTTAATCGACCCCCGAAAGGATGAAATGCAACAGAATCTTAGTTCTCAGGCTGGTCTCTTCTCTCTAGAATATATCGTTGCTAATCATAAAGAAAAAAATGGAAACGTAGAGGCGCGTATCTTAGTGGTTAGGATTTTGCGCTCATGATCATAAGATTATGGTTTCGAGTCCTGCCGTGAGCGATGTGTTGTATACTTGTGCAAACCATTTTCACTTCAGGTTTCTCCACTTTACTCAGCTGGTAAAAATGTGTAATTCTGTGACAGACTCGCGTCTCGTTCCTAGTGATAGGGAGAATATATATATACTACAGAATCCGGGAAACGATCCTATTTTTCCGCAAGGATCTTAAATTGATTTTTTAAAAATCATAAATAACGCCCACAGTAAAACATCCTAATTGCTGTAACTTAATTTCTCTAGCTAAGACTTGGACCAATTCGTATAAGACAAAGCAACACCCATGAAAAGTATTTGTAATCATAGTAATAAATAACATGAAATTTTTTTGAAATTACTAAATTAAATAAGATTACGTGGGAGAGACTATAAATAATTATTTTCTGACAAAAACATGGCCTCTAATTTCTACGACGATGAATAATTAAAATTTAAAATAATTTTCTCGCTTTTTTCTTTACAAATTATATTAATAAAATTTAACTCTCTAAGAATATCGGTAAAACCAAAGTTAATCGCAGTACATAAATATTGCTATAACTACACGGCTTACAAAATTTATTAGCACCGAACCACTTCAAAACAATGTAAAACTTTAACAAACACATTACTGCAACGCCTCTCACAGAAATTTTGGCATTCAGCAAAATGTATTACTGGCAAAATTCAGCAGAAGCGTTTCAAAGAAATCGTTCATACACTGATGAATAGCATTTCTATTATCTGAATAAAGTAAATGGAACGAACTGAAAAGCATATTGATAAAAGTGTATTGATATCTATCTAATGCGCTGGCTAATATGCTACATGTTCCGAAATCATTCGGGACACACCCGTAGATACAAATGCTTTCATGAATTTACACATGTATTACCACATGTTATCATAAATGTAATTCCTCGTTAGGAAGTAGGATGACAGTTTGTGTATTAAGTTCAATGAAGACAAAGGCATATCAGCTGGTTTAGTTATTAGCTTAGAAACCGATGCATAACCTTAGTACGATAATTAATTAGTTTTACTTAATTCGAAGGCAGCATGCGCTTGTCGATGGTGTGTACATTATACGAAATACCAGTGGCTTGCTTTGGATAATTCTAATTGATGAAACAACGGTGTTACATCTATGAACCGAAAATGTGATAAAAATAGTCACTATAAAAGGGACATTTTCTCTTGTAATTAATACAACGGCTGGCATATTTCGCGTTCAAATCTGCCGGACAGATATCTTTTATCTTTTTATCTTTTACTTGTTTCAGTCAATAGACTATGGCGTTGCTGGGGCACTGTCTTGAGAAATTTGCGGTCGAATGAATAGAACCCAGAATTTTTTTTTAGTTTTTTCTTTTTTTGCGTTAAGCTTGGTATTTATTCTGTCTGTCAATTCTGTCAATTTTGCCGAACCGCTGGCTTACGGAGACGTGCCAACACAGAATGTCAAGCGGTGGTATTGGTGGTGCAAACACAGGTACAACACACACACACACCACACATCGACTCCGACGCACGCACTCACGTGCGTGCACACACGCACACACATACGACGGATTTCTTTCAGTTTCCGTCTGCCAAATTCACTCCCAAAGCTGTGGGCTATATATCAGGTCATGACTCTTGGGTGTCCTTCTATCAACACATGTTAGCCTCTTGGATATCGGAGACTTGCGCATTTAAATTTCATCGGATATTTCATCCACTTGTATCTCCTATCCGTTGACTCAGCATTCAAACTTATACATACAGAAGAAATAACGTTGGTTGTCATGGTAATGGTGAAAGGTCAACCCTATCACAATGACTCACTCTTCTCTTAGCGTTAAAATACAAAATTATTGCCTTCAAACTATTTGGAGGTCGTTTTGGTTCCTCCTCGACCAGATCTAACTGGAACATCTCTCCACCGTCTCTGATATTGCATTCAGGGCATTGATTCTGTTCTTCCCAGAGACCGTTGGTTGTATCATTAGATCAGAAGCAGATTTGTACAGAAAAATCTCTAGTTCCAGCTTTTATGCCGGGAACAATCAGCCTCAAATAAAAAAAATGTTACTCTTTAATCTATGTGCCGAAAACACTGATATACTATTCTATATCAGCTTCACTTGAAATATCCTTATCAAAAGAACAGTTTGAATGCTAACGCAATATAATGAGCTTTGTAAAAGGCCCAAAACAATAATTCTCTTTCTGAAATTTTTGCTGGTAACACCCTAGTCTCTAGTGAGCTGAGGTAAGTGAATCATAATTTGGTGTCTCCGTTTCCAGTTCAAATACTCCTCGAGGATTGCAGTTTATCCTTGTCGATGATTATAAATGTATATCTCTGACATGGTTGCTGACAGTAACCTAGTTGGTATTAAGATGAAGTCAGTGATTCATGATTCTGTGTTTCCTTTTCGAGTCCAAATACTGCTCTTGTATTTCTGTTTATCCTTTCGAATGACGGTTAATAAATTAAGTAACTGTAATTACTTCGGTCCAGTCGATCGAATAATGCCCCAACACTTTTACAAAAAAAAACAAAAAACAGACTAGAGGAGCGTAAGGAGGCAATCATTTTTATGTTCTTTCTCTTAGGTTCAATTTATAAAAGGGCCCCCGAAAAAAAAATATTACACTCACATAATAATAAATAAACAACTAAAGAAATGTAAAGCATAAACAAAAAAACACAAAATATTTTTAAAATGTAAAGGCAACAATAACATCAACAACAACAGTAGCAACATCAATAGTGCAATAATGAAGTTGTTGATTTATGTCCGTTCGACTGTAGGGTCATTGCAGAGGTGACTTTATGGCTAAAACAGATGATAGCATTTCATTAATTTTTATCTCTTTCTAACACCATCACCTACACCACCAGTGACATCATGATCATCATCATGATGATCATCAGCAGCAGCAGCATCACCATCATCTCCATCATCATCGTCAGCAGCAGTAGTATCACCATCTCCTCCATGATCATGATCATGATCATCATCATGACAAACAGCGATAACATTACCACCACTGCCATCGTATCAGCAAACATAAACTCCACCCCCATCACCACCACCACCACCATCACCACCACCACCACCACCATCGTCACCATCGCTGTCATACCACCACAATCACTGCCACCACTATCGCCGCCAACACCACTTAAACAGTCGAAATCAGAATTATCGTCTCCAACCACCCATCCTCCTAAATCTAACTCCTACTCCCCCTCCAACGCCTATCGCTTGATTCACCTCTAACTTCAAGAACCAACAATAACAACTGTTTCACACCACCACAACTACTGCCGCTACAACAACAACAACAACAACAACAACAGCCAACAACCTTTCCATTACCGTTGCTTCATATTCAACCAGCGCAACTACTGGCTTTGCAGCCATTACCACGCACCACCGCCACCACCACAAACACCACCACCATCAACACCACCAACACCACCATCATCATCATCCCCATCAGGAATACCACTAACACTAATATTTCAATGGCGAAAGCTACCATCATGATAAGCATCACTACCACCAAAAAAAAAAGCAATAACAAAAAACAAAAACAAAACGCCATCACAATTATGAGAGGAGCTTCGTCATATTACTATGTATGAACACAAACAGGGAAACAACCATTATCTCTACTGCGGTCACCATCATCACCACTACCACCACCAACAACAACACCGCCACTACTACCACCACCATCAACTATTTTTGTGGCACTCCGATGCTTACGACAACGAGGGTTCCAGTTGATACGATCAACGGAACAGCCTGCTCGTGAAATCAACGTGCAAGTGGCTGAGCACTCCACAGACACGTGTACCCTTAACGTAGTTCTCGGGGATATTCAGCATGACACAGAGTGTGACAAGGCTGGCCCTTTGAATTACAGGCACAACAGAAACAGGACGTAAGAGTGAGAGAGAAAGTTGTGGCGAAAGAGTATAGCAGGGTTCGCCATCATCCCCTGCTGGAGCCTCGTGGAGCTTTAGGTGTTTTCGCTCAATAAACACTCACAACGCCCAGTCTAGGAATCGAAACCGCGATATTATGACCGCGAGTCCGCTTCCCTAACCACTGAGCCATTGCGCCTCCGCTAACAGCAACTATAGTAACATTGATATCGCCTTCCCGCTACAAGTATAACAACTGCTACTGACTCAAGAATTACAACCACAACCGTCAGAACTGCAACCACACAAAAAAAAAAAAAACAATCTCTTGGCTACCATTCTTTATAACTTGTACTATCCGGCAACTGACTGCAGCAAGACTAACAACATCATTACTGTAGATACTATTACTATAGGCTAGTGTTTCTCAGCCAGGGCCCATATGGCCCTTCAGGGACCATCTAAGATTTCATCGTTAAAATTTGTGCAATAAATTGGTCATAATTCCACAAATGACGAAGTGAAAAGAAGAAAATAAAGCAGGCAATAGGGCCTATGAGGAACCACAGTAAAGGAACGCAAACTCAGGTAGTACGAGAATGTCATCCGCTCATCAGGGATAGCGAAAACAAACCTCCAGGAAAAGCCCTTGCGGACGCAGAGGCAGATGGAGAAAGAGATGAGAAAACAACATCTGTGAATAGACAGCCTAAAGATAGGAGACGCAGTGCGAGAGACAGAAGATAGAGAAGGGTGGAGGGATCTGGTTGCAAGGTAGGTCATCAGTGGTGCCCCAACGTTCAGCCAGACCTCCGGATATGTAATAGAATGTATGTAACTACAATACACAATTCTTTTTTCCATATGGTTGCTAATGATATTTAATTACAAAAGGGGCAGCGAGCTGACAGAATCCTTAGCAACGTCGAGTAAAATGCTTAGCAGATTTCGCCTGTCTCCAGGTGCTGAGTTCAAATTCCACTGAGGTTTACTTTGCATTTCATCCTTTCGAAGTCGCTAAAATAAGTACCAGTCAAGCACTGATGTCGATGTAATCGACTTATTCTCTACCCCAAAATTCCTGGCCTCGTGCTAAAATTTGAAATCAATATTTAATCATCAAAAATACATTAGTGTGTTTTTTATACACACCGAGTGGTTATGGAGGGCCAGTAGAGATGAACAGGAATCAAAGGGGTCTATAAGAAACATTATCATCGTTAACTCACTACCGATGTCATCATCAACTCACAACTGTCATCGTCACCATCAACTAGCACCACAAGCAACATAATTTCCACTAGCACCACCACCACCACCAACAACAACAACAACAACAACAACTCCCACCAGCACTGCAACATGCAACATGACAAATGCCACTAGCACCACTAGCACCACCCCACACCACCGCTAAAAACAACACAGACATACCACTACGATTATTATATCTCCAGGCGTAGGAGTGGCTGTGTGGAAAGTAGCTTCCTTACGAACCACATGGCTCCGGGTTCAGTCCCACAGCGTGGCACCTTGGGCAAGTGTCTTGTACTATAGCCTCGGGCCGACCAAAGCCTTGTGAGTGTATCTGGTAGACGGAAACTGAAAGAAGCCCGTCGTACATATGTATATATATATGTTTATATATATATATATATATATATATATATATATATATATATATATATATATTATATATATATATATATATATATATACTTTATTACTCTACCACTGGTATTGAGTACTCTTTTTTCCACCTTGTTTCACATTTATGTGTTTACTCCGGTATATATATATGTGTGTGTGTGTTGTGTGTGTGTGTGTTGTGTGTGTGTGTGTGTGTGGTGTGTGTGTGTGTGTATTTATGTGAGTGTATATGTTTGTATGTCTGTCTTTGTCCCCACAACATCGCTTTACGACGGATGCTGCTGTGTTTACGTTCCCGTAACTTAGCGGTTCGGCAAAAGCGTTGTGTAGATACCCACACAACATTTAAAATCGCTACAACAGATTAATTAGCATTGCTACTCTAACTACTAGTACTTTCACTGCTACAACTAATTACCAATACTACCACTACAACTAGAATTAGCATCACTACTATCACTGCCACTGTAAATATGAGGTTTACTCCCACAACTATAAGTACTTCTATTTATACCGAAATTACATATATACACATCTATATATAATGCAGTTCTAGATTTAAGAGATGAGGAATTATGTACATTATTTACATTTGCCCGTGGGCATGTGGCGTAGTGGTTAAGAGTGCGGGCCACTAACCCCAAGATTCCGAGTTCGATTCCAGGCAGTGGAAATTTCCCCAAGACACATGATGAAGGCTGGAGGGTATATCAGCCGAAACGTTGTGTTAACAACAAACAAGATGAGGACAAATATCGTCAAATGTAAATGATGTACATAGTTCCTCATCTCTTAAATATAGAACATTATTATTATTATTATTATTTTATTATTATTGTTATTATTATTATTCAGATCGACTTTGCCTTTCATCCTTTCGGGGTCGATAAATTAAATAGCATTTGCGTACTGGGGTCGATCTAATCGACTGCCTCCCCTCCCACAAAATTTCAGGCTTGTGCCTAGAGTAGAAAAGAAGCTCAATTGGTATCAGAGAGTCGGTAAACAGCATACATTTTATTTTCTTCACAAATTTTGATATTCAATTTAAATTTCCTTCTTTTTGTTCTGTTGCATTTTTCGCACATTGGTACAATAAAAATTGTTAAAAATTTGGTTGCCGAGTTCCCGTACCTTCAGCTCAAATTTTCATTGATCGGAATTTTCTAATATTCGGTTCATGTATTCACATCAGGAAATGATCATCCGTTTTCTAAGTGACATGCCTGTCTGGCAAATATAATTCTCACCATTTCCCCAGTATGTTATGGATATAAATTATGAGAGCCTTTTTATTTTAAAATTTGGTCCTTTTTTTGAAACGAACCATAAGCCTCCTTGATATAAGTACAAATTCTAGAAAAATGACCTTGCCCATTTCTGTCTGTTTGATAAAATGTTGATAGGTAAATAAGAATTTAGTCATATTTTCATTAGTTCGAGCTGTTGCGTTTTTGTTTTTCTTGTATTTTGAGTGTTTCTTTTTGTCTAAAGTTCTCGCTTTTGTATTGCGTCTTAAAAGTAGCAAATTCTAATTAATTTCATTAAATGCCTCAATATTCAAAGAATTATGTGATGAAATGTAAAAGAAAATATTTGCCTTTGTTCTGCTACGGACAAAGACAAATTCGTTCGTATTTACACATCTTACATCACTGATGTCAGTTGTCTCTGCTTTCTCAATTCTGCCATCAATTAATGATGATGACTAACTTCATTCAATTGAAATATATTTTAGTTCTCTAGTCTCGTTTCACGTGTTACAGTGTAACACAATACTTCATATTCTTTTAGTAAGATTGAAGAAAATAAGGATTATCCTGTGTTTTGGATGGCATCAAGTAAAAAGTAAATATTCCCTCTAGTCTAATAATTAATAATATACATCTGTCTCATTCCTTGTAGCATAATTTTTACATGTAATACGTCCAAAATACGTAATTTACACTTACACTCCGTAGCAAAGTGCAAGCTATTCATTGCTAAGAATATTTATAAGTGTCTCCAATTCAGCAGAACATCTATCTATCTATCTATCTATCTATCTATCTATCTATCTATCTATCTATCTATCTATCTGTGTGTGTGTGTGTGTGTGTGTGTGTGTATGTGTGTGTGTGTGTGTGTGTAACTGTATTAAATTCAGAGAGTCTATGTATATGTGACTCTTTTTCCAATAACTTTGTAGAATTTCGTTTTTGGATTTGGTTTGCAACATTCTTGAGGACAGTCATTTTATTTTTTTGCCTTATAATTTAACACACTCACCAGTAAAATTTCCACTTATTTCTTAACTTTATTTTCCTAAAATTTTCGTTGGTTGCAAGACTCAACGAAAATTTTAGGAACGTTAAAATAAGAAATAAGTGGAAATTTTACGGGTGAGTGTGTTAAATTATAAGGCGCAAAAAGAAAATGATTCTCCCCATACACAATAGAATTATAGAATTTTTTAGATAGCATTTCCAAATTTCCTTCAAGTAGTTGTAAAATTAGTTTCCATGTTGCCTATATTTTTCATATGTTTTTATCTCAATGTATTCCGTTAGTAAATTTGTACACGTTGGGGTTGGATCAGCTGCAACAAAAGCGCGATATTCGAGCAATTTTGCTATTCAATTTCAAAACAAGGACGTAAGGCAGCTGAAACTGCTTGTGATAAACGTTTGGTGAGGAAATGACCACGAGTGGTCAGATCGAAGATAGGTTAAACAATTTAGCAGTGCAGACCTGAAGATCGTGAGCATAGTGGATACCCATTTGTTATCGATGACAGCCAAGTAAAGACCGTCATTGAAAAAGATCAATGTAAAACCGCCCAAGAAATGGTAAAAGTACCTGAAGTTAGTCACAAAACTGCCTGCAATCATTTGCATGCGACTGGAAAATAAAAAAAAGCTCGACAAATGAGTACCACACGATTTGAAGGAAAATCAGAAAATGCGCCGATATAAAATTTGCTCGTCACTTCTCCGTAACCAGATCCATTCATTTCTCGACCGTATTGTGTATTGTGATGAAAAGTGGATTCTGTACAATAATAAAAAATTTCTTTGCAGTGGTTGGACTAAAATGAGGCGCCGAAAAATTTTCTCTACTCCCGAGTTCTTCAAAAAGAAGGCTCTGTTTGTGGTATACTGCTAGACTCATCCAATATAACTACTTAAAACCCGGAAAAATCATTAATGCAGAAACATATTGCCATGAAATCGCCGAATGAACGAAAAACTGCTACTCCTCCGTCCCAGACTGCTCAACAGAAGAGGGCCAATAATTCTTCATGACATTGCTCGACAATACGTTTCACTAGAGACTCTCCAGAAGTTGTAGGAACTCGGCTACGAAGTTTTTCCTCAACCATCCTACCGACTACTATTTTTACAAGCACCTTGATGGTTTCCTGCGAGAGAAGGAGTTAAAAATCAAACGGATGCTGAAAGTGCGCTCACAGAGTTCATCAGGTGCAGAACTCCGGATTTTTATGTTACCGGAATAGACAAACTTGAAACATGTTGGCAAAAATGTTTTGATTGTAATGGTACTGACTTTGATGAATAAAATTTCTGCGTTGTTGAAATATATTGTGATGAATTTCGTGTTTCAAAACATTGCTTACATTTTACTCAGCCTAACACACACACACACACACACACACACACACACACATACACACACACACACACACATACACACACACATATATATATATATATATATATATACCAGAGTAAGCACATAAATGTGAAACATGGTGTGGAGAAAAGAGTACTCAAATACCAGAGGTAGATTAATATGCTTTATTTAAAAGCAGCAGAAAAATATCAAAAAGCTGTTACTCGGAGTTTCACGTTCCCGTTCGTCTGCTTTTAAATAAAGTATATATGTATGTATGTATGTATGTATGTATGTATGTAAATTTGTTTATACTTCTTGCGTTGATGAGTACAGTGATATATAATTAATTTAATTATTCTTATTCAACCATGAATTTTCATGATTTTTATATCCTTGTTCGAAACAATCGTCTGTTTGAATTAGAATTCTCTTACATTTTAGCATCTTCTCAGACAGACAGACAGACAGACAGACAGATAGATAGATAGATAGATAGATAGATAGATAGATAGATAGATAGATAGATAGATAGATAGATAGATAGATAGATAGATAGATAGATAGATAGATAGATGGGCGAGTCTTCAGATACATCAATAGATATGCAGATAGGGAGATATATTGACAGATAAACAAATAAATGAATAACCGATCTAAAACGAAATGTCATATTTAAAAGTACAGATTTGATAAAATGGCACGACTTCAAAAGTATTATTTGGCATTTCTTGCTCGTGTTTAACTTAATTATATTACCATAATGTATTCAAATCTGCTGGCTTATACCTTGGAATATCCAAGAGTTCCGTTTAGTTAGCATTAGTATTATTTAGGCATCCATTTGATAGAACTGTTAGCGTATCGGACAAAACGCTTAGCGGCATTTCGTCTTTATGTTCGTCGTGTTTTGTTCCCATTCTTTAGGTTCTGGCTTCAGATCTTCCCGATGTCATCTTTATTCTTCACGCGCTCGGGGGTCGTTGAAATGGAAGTGCGAGTTGAAACCTGGGAGGATCTACTCGAGTAACATTCCTTCTCAGAAATTATTGGCCTTGTTCCTAAAAAAAAAAGCATGCATTCCATACACATGTATCTATTTACTTACCTCTCTCTCCCTCTCCCCCTCTCTCTGTCCCCTCTCTCTTTCTCTCTCTCTCTCTCTCTCTCTATATATATATATATATATATACATATGTGTCAAAAACTGTATATGTTTCCCGTTCTTTTGTGCATTTATTATATGTTGACATTCAGTGTCTGTTTACGTTTGTGCATTTAGTATACAGCTTTTCAGTTATTAACTAACAGAACGCATCGCCCCCTCGTTGATATATATATATAATATATATATATATATATATATATATATGTGTGTGTGTGTGTGTGTGTGTGTGTGTGTGTGTGTTGTGTGTGTGTGTGTGTGGTGTGTGTGTGTGTGTGGTGTGTGTGTGTGTGTGTGTGTATGTATGTATATGGCTAGTCATTATAAAATAAGGAGTGGATTCTAAAGATTTTTGCTTCATTTAATACATCTCTATATGGACACCATTAGTTGCAGGAAGCACATCAAGACGGTAATCAGTTACTTGCCATATTTGCTGTAGCATAGACTTATCAATGGTGGCAATGCTTTCAGTGATCCTTTGCTTCAGGTCATTGATGTCCCATATCTTTGTTCGCTACACAATGTCTCTAACATAACCCCATATATAGACGTGCAGGGGAGTGATATCCCGGGAACGAGGTGTCCAGGAAATTGGGTCACACCTTCGAATCGACCGGTCTGGAAATGCTTAATTTAGGAACCCACAAAAATTCAGTCTCCAATGTATTGGTGCACCATCCTGCTGAAAGACGGCGATTGGTTGAAGATCATCCAGTCGTAGTGCCACGTATTCAGTCAAAAGGTCAAGTTAAACAGGTAAACATTTGCTGAAATTGAACTCTCTGTGATGAAAAATGGATTAAAGATTCGATTGCACATCACTCTCCACCAGACATTCACCTTTGGTCTATCCCCGTAAAGTTACCTGGTCACATGTGGATGTTCTGATCACAAAATCCTCACATTATGTATGTTTATGTTATGGTTGCCTCATAACTAAAACAAACTCGGGTGAATACCGCTGCATCCTCAGAAATTCGTTCCAGCATGTTAACTGCAAAGTCTTTTAGTCTTAGGTTACCATTTGGTTCGAGTGTCATTAAGAGATGCACTTTGTAAACGTACAATCACAAGTTCTTGCGTAGGACTTTGTACACTGCTGAATGTGGTAGCTGTAACTGTCTGGCAGCAGTATGGACTTTGTAGGAGAACTAGCAAAGACTTGTCTTACACGATTGTTGTTTTCCTCATATAAGTTTGATCGTCCAACCCTCATTGTATCCAACATTCTCCCTGTTTCCATGAACTTCTAGTGCCATGCACAAATTGATGGATCTGGCGGTGGATGTCAAGCATGATTAATCCTGAAGTTTTGCCGAGTCCCCATATCCGATTCTCTTTCACTAAACCCCGATACACATCGTGGGTTTCCTTGAGAAGCAGCCATTGTTTTAAGGTTTCATTTACCAGAACCTTTTCCACAAATGCAATGTGGTGAAAATCTTTGATATCCACTAAGTTTATAGAACAAATCTGATAAACATATCCCATCTATTGCCTTTGTAATAAATTTCTGAAATTTAAGTAAACTTTACGGACACCCTGTACACACACACACAGACACACACACACACACACACACACACACACACGCACACACACACACACCACACACACACACACACACCACACACACACACACATTAGCGTGGGTATCGTGAAAGAATCCGCAACTGATGGGGTGTCATAGTAACAAGTAGTGTACCAAAATATGCGACAAATATTCTGAATGTTTGCAACAAAATGGAGTCTGTTAAATGCATCCAAGAGTCATGTGATAGCTTTAAACTGGATGACCTTACGGTATTTATTTCTGTGCCGAGTATGGCTTTACCTTTTCGTTCCCTCTCCATCCAAACAATATTTACCAAGAAATGTAGAAATGTTCCAACCGACGGAACTTTATCAAAACTCTTTGTGATATCTTGTTTATTGCCTCTAGTGTGAAAATAGATAAGAATTCAACTTGTCTTATATCTTTCATAAAAGTACCACTAGTCTAATGTTCTCGATTCCATGCACTATACATAGCGTCACGTACAAGGAGAAAGGAGACGTGTCTAGAAAAGGAACCAGCTATAACAATAAAGATTTGGATGATCGTTGTATCTCTTTATGATTTTCATAATCACATCATCTTATGAAGCTGTTATAATGAATGTAGTGAATGCATTCATACAGAGACGGGAAAACGCCAGATTATATACCTTGCAGTATCTACTTGTATATCCGTTCATATATTGTGTTCACAGACTCTGGAACAGTGAAATAAACACTAGCGTTCTGCTGGTGTGAGTTTAAAGAAATTTATTTTATAATCACACAAATCCAGGTTCGATCCTACGGGACTTCACTTTAGGTACGTAGCTACTTGTGAATGTAATTGTGTAGACAAAAATCTGTGTGGATACGTATAGGATAGATTTATCTCTTCTTGGATAGTTGATTTATCTGTTTCGCCGCTTTAACGTCAGTACTGGATATGTTTTTGCATTTACGGGATTTGTTTCTACTAGAAGCGATTTTAAACGTCATTCGGTCAGAAAGTTCCCTCCAACAATTCTTAGGGTCACCGAGAAACCTCGAGTTTATTACCTTTTCTATTCTTCTCTACTCTAGGCACAAGGCTTAAAAATTTGAGGGAGGGTCCCAGTCGATTAGATCAACCCTAGTATGCAACTGGTACTTAATTTATCGATCCCCGACTGGATGAAAGACAAAGTCGACATAGGCGGAATTGCTCTTCCTATTTTCACAAACCTATTATTAACATCTTCGCAAATGCATTGCAGTATCTCTAGATTTTGAGTTCAAACATTGCACAGGTTATAACTACCTGCCCACCATTTATGATCAATAAAACATTCTTTTTTTAAGCAATGAATTAGTTTTAGTTAAGCTTAGTCTTTCTCATACAAATTATGATACGTTTCTTTTTTCTCGCTTCAAGCTAAAGCCTGTCTGCGTCAACCTAGCGCACCCTACATATATACTTTTGCTCTATGGGAGAACACATTGTCAGTGATATACACTTTCTCAGTTGCTGATTCTGCGGTTTTTGTCTGAAACTACATCCCTCAATGTCTTCGCTTCAATCTATTTATCCATTCAACATAAAGCATTTTCTCGAATCGTTCCCACAAAATATTTTATATTGTCAATTATCTCTCAGTCAGAAGTTCCTTTCTCTTTGAGGAAGAATTAGAACTGAAAGGACAGATTCTGTTCCCACGCCATACTGAAGTGTCCAAACGTTTGCCTGTAGACAATTTTTAAACACCTATCACCTACAAATTCGTCCGATTCTGTTGTTCTTTCTTTCAGATATGTTAGTTAAACCACTTGAGCTCATAACGAATCGATGTCAGTGATGAAATACAATCACTCCTTCTAGAACAGAATGGTTTTAGCACAGCATGTAGATTTTTTAATCTCTTTAATATTCCACTTTTTGAGTGTCGCTTATGAGTACATGGGTTTAACTTTCAGGTAAATGTTTGTAAATAAACATTTTACAATATTATACTGCAAGGAGATATTTTCCCCAAGGTTCCTCGCAGGTCAGTCAAAAAATCCGTGGTGAGTCACTGATCATATTCTCGGCAAAGGTTCGTCATCACTGAATAAAAGTAGCTAGTATACTGCTACTTTCATTCAGTGATGACGAACCTATGACGAGAGTATCATATCACACGCTATGTCTTGAAAACTAAATTACTATTGAATGATATCGTTATATATACTATATCATAAGCCAGTATCCACCATGCATCCAGATGTAAGCTTGTATAGACTCTCCAATTCTTTCTCTCTATGTTGTGCTGCTTGCACACAGATTCTCGTTTCTTGTCCATTCTTTGATATCATCAGTGTACAAAATACTCCAACATTCTCTTGCTCTCTTCCTCTCCACACTTTCTGTCGGAATAGTCCTAGACAGTGACTGGAACACATACTTTAAAAGCAACATATAACAATTGCATCCTAAAGACAAAAGAAACAAAACAAGGACGGAATAGTCACGTCTGCAATACTTCAATTAAATGTCTACTCGACTGAGTTTCACCTAAGGCTAAACAACAACACCAGCCACAACTGTGCTTCGTGATTGGTCAAAAGTATCTAATACCGCTAAGAGTATTCGTTTTTGCAGTTGCTATCATATTTTTTCATTTAGCAGCTTATGTTCTATCATTGTTATTGCTTCTCCTTCTGTTTCTATTTGGACCTCTGTACCTCTTGTAGTTGTATATATTTGGCGACGAACGGGGGAGTTGTGGAAGATATCCTTCAATGAGAAAATTGATATGGTCTGCGTGCCTTTGAGTGAATCTATGAATGTATGTATATAAGTATGTATGTATGTATGTATGCATGCATATGCACGCATGTACGTACATGTATGTATCTATACATGTATATATATGTGTATATTTATGTATGGATGTATATGTATGTGTCTATGTATATTAATATGTATACATAGATATGTATTTATGCATATATATGTATATATTTATCTGTATATACGTATGTCTGCGTGTATATGTATATACATATGTGTAAATACATATATATATTTACACACACATGTATATATATATATATATATATATATATATATATATTATATATATATATATATATATATATATATATAAAACATTATTGGTGAATTGAAGAAATGGAGCTGAACGCAGATTGAACAGAAATCGTTTTATTTCATTCTACACGTGTTTCGAAAGGCACAAATTACCAAAATCCGATTGAATAATGGGACCATATTGTGTCTTTCTCTTCAGGAAGGAAATAGGAAATCCGTTGGAAAAACAAACAGAACAGAGGCGGAGCAAAAACAAATCGAACTATGCTCCTAAGAGCCCATGGCGAAACTGTTTATCAGTGTATGTTGAGAACCGGTGGCTGAAGAATTTAACGGGTCAGGCATCGGTCAATCATGTGGGTGAGGGTGTGTGGGTGTTCTTTGTGACCGAGAATAAAGTTCTGACTATTTAAGGAATATTGGATGTTTTATAAGGGGCGAGAAAAAATCTACTTAGAGACGTGTGTGTATACTGTTCTATATATGTGTGTGTTGGCGTAGGGGTAGAAAACATTTTTTGTGTACGTGTGTGCGTTTGATCGTTCGGCTGTCAGTGGCTACTGCCGCGAGAACCGTTGGGTGGCAGAAAAAAAAATATATATTATGTTTTATGTGTGTGTGTGTTCATCTAAGCCTGCCTTGTCAAGGAAACCCCCCGCTGTGAAAAAACCAAGCCCCGTTTGTCTAACAGGAGTAATTCCCCTTGCAGTGGTTAATCGTAGATATCTTAAAGGCTATTTCAGAATTTGTTACCAAGGGCTATGGGTGCCGGTATTATTTATAAACGCTATTTAAAAGCCAGATAAGTGTAACGCCGCCAATGGGGGCATCGAAAAGCCTTTTTTGCTACTAAGGTATCGGTTAAACTTTTGATTAATCTACTACAAGATTATTCATCTTTCTATTTCACATAATATATATATATATATGTGTGTGTGTGCATTTGGATATAGAGTGCATGTATTCATTAATATGTTATTCGTGTTTCCATGTAATCACAAAAATATTGCAGTTCCAAAAAGCAATAGGCTATTTTTATTTATTTATTCATTTATCTATTTCATTATTTATCAAATAAATTCTTCATCTCAAGACAAAAAAAAGGAAAAAAACATAACTATACATTTCAGAATATCTTACAAATTAATAAGCAAGTAATATTCGTTGCCAATATTAGATTGATGGCTACTCTTCCGATGCCAAATCTTCAGCTAACATAGTAATATTTCACCGATGTCTTCCTCAGCTCTTAAAGCATGATAACATGTAGATTATTCCTCCAACAACACATTCAATACGTTTATTTATTTTATTCATCGATCAAACTATTTTTCTACCCTTAAAAAATTTTTAAAAATATTTTTGTCTTTCCGAAGTTTCATTTTCCTTTTTTTTTTTTTTTTTTTCTTCTCTGTCAATATGATAAAAGAGATGAAAATTTCTGTTCTTTTGTGATTTTCCTCTGCTCAAAATATCTACCACGTTTGTTAGTATCCGAACAGGATGAAGAAGAAACATTATATTGTCCTTCAATCAAACGACCGATTCAAAATTTATGTACTATACTGCCATAGCACCAAGGTTTGCTTTAATCAACCAGAGCTACGACCAAAAAAGTTTTAAAACGCTAAGCAAGATCGTCCAGTCTCGTTTCGTGGAAAATACCTCCAGGTTTTCATTAAATCAATATGTCCTTCCTTTTTAAACGTAATACGGTGCAGTTAAAGCAACGAATTGAAATAATCGTTAAGGCGTTGGATAAAATGCCTCACCGTATTAGTTCCAATGCTTAATGCACTCTGTTCAAATCCCGCCGAACTCAACTTTATGTTTTATCCTTATGGGATCGATAAAACAACGTATTAATCCAAGGTAAGAGTTGTCGAAAGTGGTAGTGCGTCGTACAATCTACCCTACGGTATCTACACCAGCTCTAGGATTTCTAACAACAATCCATCGACAACACTGGAGCAAAGCTGTTTTCAGCCTGAAAGAGGTGGACTTTTTTCCTTGGACAACAACGGGAGGGGAAATTTGCGTGTATTGGCAAGTGTCAAGCATTCTAGAAACCCTAACTTGAACCTTCGCATAGAGATACAAATAAAGAGTCAACCCTGTCTGAGGGAAGACCTTCAATGCGTAGCTTGAGAGGGAATATGGACGTTATTTCCAGCAGGGGGAGGAACTACGTAAAGGCTGTCTCGATAACTCTGACACTGAATGGATAAAGCACATAAGTATGACACAAAACAGTGAAAACTATGACCCCGGATCAAAGAACGGATGTTGAATTCGTCTTTAAATTCATCCTGATTTTTTTCGATGATTCAAAGTTGCATAATTAATGAACTTTATATCTGGACTCAAAACTGTCTCTGTATCGAATAAATGAATGGGACAGCTACACGGTCTATTGAATTGCAGAGAATAGCCGTCAGAACCTTTCATCACATCATATTTACTCTCTTTGATGAGGAAAGATGAATAAGTCTATGACGTCTTAGTTACGCTAGTTTTGTGAAGGAAATAGCGTTGTGAACACGTCTTTTTATCATCTTTCACCACGTTAACTTAAGATTGAGTATGGAGTGAATAATAACAAAAACAACAACAACAACGACAACAACAACTACTACTACTACTACAATAACAACAACCGTTCCGTAAAATTTGAGTTGGATTTGTTACTTTGTAGGGAGCATTCACTTCAAACTTTTCATAAGCGTGGGTCTTGCTTAGAGATCAGAATCTGCCAGACAAGCTAAGTAGTGAATTGATATTACTCGTAATTTATTTATAGCTGCCATATCCAAAACAATCATTGCTGTCAATGCGTTTTCTTTTATTCATTAAAGTATTTCTCTTGTGGCTATCGTTAATGTTTCCAACTTAGATACAAGAAAAATAAAACTCTCACAAAAAACTAAAAACAAAAGACAACCGGAACATAGTGGCATTCAGGATTTCATAAAGAAATAAGCAAAGAAAAGAGGATAGATGTTCCAAAATTAAGACAAACACCCAAACAGCATAGTTGTTTATACTGAATAGTATTACCATGAGCCACAGAGCAAACGCAATGAACTACAGAGGAAACGTCACGTTAATATAATATAATATAATATAATATAATATAATATAATATATATAATATAATATAATATAATATATATATATATATATATATAAATATAGGCGCAGGAGTGGCTGTGTGGTAAGTAGCTTGCTAACCAACCACATGGTTCCGGGTTCAGTCCCACTGCGTGGCATCTTGGGCAAGTGTCTTCTGTTATAGCCCCGGGCCGACCAATGAGTGGATTTGGTAGACGGAAACTGAAAGAAGCCTGTCGTATATATATATATATATATATATATGTGTGTGTGGTGTGTGTGTTGGTGTTTGTGTGTCTGTTTGTCCCCCTAGCATTGCTTGACAACCGATGCTGGTGTGTTTACGTCTCCGTCACTTAGCGGTTCGGCAAAAGAGACTGATAGAATAAGTACTGGGCTTACAAAGAATAAGTCCCGGGGTCGATTTGCTCGACTAAAGGCGGTGCTCCAGCATGGCCGCAGTCAAATGACCGAAACAAGTAAAAGAGTAAAGAGTATAATAGTATTTTAGACATTTATAACTTATAGCGATCACTGCGCAAGGGATTATATGCCTCATTATTATGTTTGTTTACATATGATATAATCACTATTATTATTATTTACATGTACATACCACAGTCATGACTGAAACCCAACATTACTTAAAAAAATATTCGCAGTAAAAAGCCCACACACACACACACACACACACACACACATATATATATATATCATTGTTATTATGCAAAAGTGTCGTAAGTCCAAAAAGTTACTTTTTCAGAAAACGAAAAGATATTTCCACCATTTCACAGGAAAACCAGTGTACTAAACTTTGACAATCTTTGATGTGTTGAATTCTGAAGCAGCTGGATATACGATACTTTGACCAAAAGAACCCGCCATTGCCAGCGAAAATAAATATTGAAAAAAAAAACGCATTTGACCAAATGCGACATTTTAACATAATAGTAACTATATATATACATATCATTGCTATTACGTTGAAATGTCACAGTCATAACTGAAACCCACAAAAGGATTGACGGCTTTCGTTTGAGAGAAAAGGCTGAGATATAAAAGGTAGATGCAGATTTTTCGGTACACGTATAAAAGAATTGAACAACTCATGTAAATGAATGATGGTTGTTTTTACACGTGCATTTCTGAATATATAGATAGAAAAAATGTTCCTACTTAATGAATAAATGGCGCGTAGCTTCTTTTGATTTTAAAGACAGCGTGAAAATATGTCTCTCTTCCCATTAGGTAAAACTTACAAAATAGCGTGGTTTTTTATATCTTTCTTATGTTTTTATCCGGCATACTATTATAATTATGAATATTTATATGTATGCAAAAATCATGTGCATGCATATATATATATATATATATATAGATAGATAGATAGATATATAATATATTATATATTATTATATTATATATATATATATATATATATATAGATATATCATATATACATATATATATATACATGTATATCTCTCTCTCTCTCTCTCTCTATATATATATATATATATATATATATATATATGTGTGTGTGTGGTGGTGTGTGTGTGTGTGTGTGTGTGTGTGTATGAAATATAGATATGTATGTATGTATGTATGTATGTAGGTAGGTAGGTAGGTAGGTATGTTTTAATCTTCCTGTCGTCAGCCGGATCGCTTACGTTCTGTTTTCACTCATACATCGATACACACACACACACACACACACACATCACACACACACACAAACACACACACACACACACATTATATATATATATATTTATATATATATATATATATAATATATATTATATATATATATATATATATTTGTCTTCTCGTTCTGAATATTGTTGATGTTGTCGTTGTTGATTGCCTTTGAATATGTTACCGTTCTTAACAGCTTTTACAGTTTTTTTGTTTTGTATTTGTTTTATCCTTTCTAGTCCTAGCTCAACCCTGATTCACTAGAAATCAGTTAAAAAGCATGCTTCGGTAACCACCACGTCCCATTCCCAGGTACGTTACATAGTTTCGTATCATCTGTATATATTATTAGAAGAAAGTCGGCGGTATATTAACTCGGCTGCTATTTCCAGCCCTTTTTTAAAATAATTTTTTTTTTATTGTTGAATAATTAGTAGTTATCCTGAGCGAGTTTTACTAAAATCGGTCATCGATCATATTGTTGAGCTGAGCAGTTTCTATGTCCGTTTGGTCAGTAAGACTCGCTGAGAATAACTAAGTTATATTTTCACAAAGTTTGAAAACGTGACGATACGGATATATCTGACTTTCCAATTTACGTTTCTTTTGATATTGCTACGGGGGCTTAGAATTTCTGCTCACATCTCCGATTTCAATGTTTATCAGTGAAATTTTGTGCTTCTAGTCGTTTTCTGACCGATTTCTATAGTGTACGGGTTCCCCTTGTAGCACATTCAATTATTAATAAAAATTGTTACCTTATGGTATTTCCTTGATGGTTATTTACGCATGATATACCACTCGATACTGTTGTAAACAATAATATCCTTATATATATATATATATAATATATATTATATATATATATATATATATTTGTCTTCTCGTTCTGAATATTGTTGATGTTGTCGTTGTTGATTGCCTTTGAATATGTTACCGTTCTTAACAGCTTTTACAGTTTTTTTGTTTTGTATTTGTTTTATCCTTTCTAGTCCTAGCTCAACCCTGATTCACTAGAAATCAGTTAAAAAGCATGCTTCGGTAACCACCACGTCCCATTCCCAGGTACGTTACATAGTTCGTATCATCTGTATATATTATTAGAAGAAAGTCGGCGGTATATTAACTCGGCTGCTATTTCCAGCCCTTTTTTAAAATAATTTTTTTTTATTGTTGAATAATTAGTAGTTATCCTGAGCGAGTTTTACTAAAATCGGTCATCGATCATATTGTTGAGCTGAGCAGTTTCTATGTCCGTTTGGTCAGTAAGACTCGCTGAGAATAACTAAGTTATATTTTCACAAAGTTTGAAAACGTGACGATACGGATATATCTGACTTTCCAATTTACGTTTCTTTTGATATTGCTACGGGGGCTTAGAATTTCTGCTCACATCTCCGATTTCAATGTTTATCAGTGAAATTTTGTGCTTCTAGTCGTTTTCTGACCGATTTCTATAGTGTACGGGTTCCCCTTGTAGCACATTCAATATTAATAAAAATTGTTACTTATGGTATTTCCTTGATGGTTATTACGCATGATATACCACTCGATACTGTTGTAAACAATAATATCCTTATATATATATAGATATATATATATATATATATATATATATATATATATATATGTATATATACATATTATTTTGTCCGGAAATTTCTGAGCGTTTTTAAGGTAAATCTTTTAATGCGTCATTCAACATATCTGAAACGTAACACAGTTAAAACTTTGGCGTTGCTTGAAGTGGCGGTGCATCTCTTTTTTGTTCTTGACTAAAAAAATATTTATTTTTCGGTTACCCTTTAATGACATTTGAAATGGATAACCAAAATTTTCACATTCGCGTTGTAATGTTTTTCTTGTTTAAAAACAGAAAATATTGCAAAGACTTGCAAAAAACCTTTGTGAAGTTTATGAAGATGATGCTGTAGGTAAACCAACTGTTCGAAGGTGGAGAGTTAAGCTTCGAAGATGAGAGTCGCAGTAGAAACCTTCAAGTGAAAGCACGCTATAAAAATAAAACTACTGAATAATAATAATAATAATAATAATAATAATAATAATAATAATAATAATAATAATAATAATAATAAGAAGAAGAAGAAGAGAAGAAGAAGAAGAAGAAGAAGAAGAATATTAATAATAATAATAACAGGACAAAGACAACGGGCGTCTTTCGACTTGAACCAATTCAAATTAGCTGGCGTGTGAGAAAGATAATGCCTTACGGCAGACGAAGAAATTGTTGTTGTTCTGGCACTGGTCAGAAGCCGAAAGGCTGTAGTTGACCGGTGGTCACGTGAGAAGAGAAGAGAGAGAAAAAAGGGGCAAGGAATTAAAGAGAGGGAGAAGAGATAGAGAAAGAAGGAATGAAAGGGAGGGAGAAGAAAGAGAGCGTGCCAAGAATTGGCGGGACAAAAGAAAGGTAGTGTCAGTGAAGTACAGAGTAAGAAAAGCAGAGAGATGTGAGAGGGTGAAGAAAGAGGAGACCAAAAACTCAAAGAAGCGAGAAAAAAGAAAGACAGAGAAAGCATTGTAATATCGAAAAACGTAAGCAGCAGGAGCTTACATAACTGGACTTTTCTTAGACCCTTCTTTTCTCCTGAAGATGGGACTTTGAGTTCGAAATATAAAGGTTTTATTAAACTAGTTGCATTGACAGAAACTGTTTACTTTCTCTCTTTTTACATAGAAACTATTTAGATGCATCATTTCCAACGAAGACAGTATGTCTTTAAGATATTAACTTTCATAACCTATATTGTTTATGTCCAGAACAATCAGGAAGCCAAGGAGGTAGAAAAAAAAAGACTAAAGGTAATTTATGAATCAAAGGAATATTAGCGAAACATAGAAAGAAAACACGGTCGATAGTCTAAAACACAAGTGATCGGATGATGTTGTCTGGGGCCACCTTTTAAAAGTTGCGTAGTACCTCACTTGACGAGACTCTGAGTTTACGAGTTTTATTTTTCAGCTCTCTTTTGTATGGTGAGCTGAAATTTTTTCAAGCACAGGACCTAATTCTGAACGAAGTGCAAAAGTTTCTATTGCCGTAACAAATGAGTCTGCGTGTTACCGACAACTTTATAGAAGGTGAAAAACGTTTCTTCTAAGCAAACAACTCTAGACTTGTGTTTTAAAAATATATCTACAAGTCCGTCTACGAGCGCTTGTGAATCGGCGTTGGCGTATAAAGTGATGGTGTGCGCGAGTCTAGTGCGAGTGAAAGTGATGCAGGAAACGATTATAATACCAATGGAGTTTTTTTTTATTATAAATGATCTTGACATTCTTTTAACTTAACATAAAATATTCTTTACATTCTACTGTTCTTTTATTGTCATTTATTTACAAGTATTATAAATTTTATAGGTAAAATATTTTTCTGGGAACGAATTACAATTTATAACATTGCTACAATGGGAAATTGTTGTTCTGCTTTACGAGCGGTCTCCGGGAACAAATTAACTCGTATATTAACTGTATAATATGCTGGGGAAAATTTCTCACTTTACGTCACAATAGTCAAAAGAAGAAAAAAAAACAGAGAATGAGATATTTTTCCACTACTGACATGTCCGTCGATCCAGTATGGAAAGCACAAACGAAACAGTCTAAGCATTATTCATGGAGCGACAGAGTAAGTAACACCCACACTGGATCAAAATAAGACAAAAGTTGGAGACTTAGGGATACAACATAGCTCCATAATTGATACTATACGAATGGACACATTGACATTCGGAAAATTTTTAAACGGTGATTAATTGCACAAAGAATAACGAAAAGGAAAAGTCAAATATTAATTGTTAAACGTCTTTGCTTTGCCACTGAGCCTCAAGCAGGTGATCAGGTAAAATATATTCTGAAATTCCAATTAAGGAGAGAAATTACATACATACCACGCGTGGTAAGTACAATTTGGTAAAAGGAATATGATGTGGTGTATGTCTGTATGCGTTTGTGCTTGTGTGAGTATGTGTGTATGTGTGTTTGTGTCTATAACGTATGTACGTAGTGTGTGTGTGTATAAGTATATATAGATGTGTGTGTGTACACAACCACATATATAATGTGTATACATATATGAATATATATATATATATATATATATATATATATATATATAGATATAATATTATATATTATATATATATATATATAAACATATGCATATATAAACGTATATATATATTGAAAGAGAGAGAAAGACATATATACATGTATAACGTATGTATATATATATATAACATAGGAGTGGCTCTGTGATAAGTAGCTTGCTTACCAACCACATGGTTTCGGATTCAGTCCCACTGCGTGGTACCATAGCCTCGGGCTGACCAAAGCTTTGTAAGTGGATTTGGTAAACGGAAACTGAAAGAAGCCCGTCGTATATATGTGTATTTATATATGTGTGTGTGTGTATATGTTTGTGTGCCTGTGTTTGTACCCTTCCCCCCCCAACATTGCTTGACAACAGATGCTGGTATGTTTACGTCCCCGTAATTTAGCGGTTCGGCAAAACAGACCGATAGAATAAGTATTAGGCTTACAAAGAATAAGAGCTGGGGTCGATTTGCTCGATTAAAGGCGGTGCTACAACATGGCCGCAGTCAATTGACTGAAACAAGTAAAAGAGTAAAAGAGTAAAAGAATACATATATACAACATAAATATATACATGTGATTGTGTGTGTGTATGTGTGTGTGTGTGTGTGTGTGTGTGTGTGTGTGTGTGTGTGTGTGTGTGTGTGTGTGTTGTGCGCGCAACGTCATTTGCCCCAGTGAGTCACACTAGTATCGTGTATCTATAGCATCGTTTTGTGCAATCCGGTATTAAACAGACGTTGACTTATTCAGATGTTTACTGGATTAATACAAAACCAAGCATGAGTAACAATAATCAGCAGATGAGCGGATGAATCCATTGCAGAGTTAATGATTATCAAGTAAAGGCGCGTAATATTAGAAATTCAGAATTATTATGCTGTGCGCTGATAGACCACTGCCAATAAGTCACTCAAAATTTCTTTTCGTAGTAGTAATGTCCAGGAGAATGTTACTCTCTTATAAAACCTTGTAACATTACTGAGGTAGTTATTTGATTTTAGCTGCTTATAGGTACCTTGGCTCTGATAATGAGAATCATTGCCTTGTTGGCCAAGTAGTATGCAACTTAAATATTGCATGAACATATTTAATACTATATCTTCTAATCATCATTCTTGGTCAAAAACGTTTAGCGTGTGCACAGCCGTCGTAAGTGCACATGTGTGTGTGTGCGTGTGTGTGTATGCTTGTTTGTATGTATATGTCCGTGTGTGCGTATGTATGTCCTTAGGATACTTTCAAAGACCTGAAGGCTCAAACAAAGGCGTATATGTGTCTATAATCGATCTATATTATGTATATATATATATATATATATATAATATATATATATATATATATATATATATATATTAGAAAGAGAGAGAGAGAGAGAGAGAGATGGAGAGGAGAGAGAGAGAGAGAGAGAGAGGAGAGCAGTACATAGGCCAAACAAAAAATAGTTTTGCGTAAACGAATGGCCCTGCACAGATCCCAGATAAAAATTCCCCCAAAACAGAAAAATAGCTTTTAGCCAACACATAGATACTTGCGCCAACAAAAAAACACCAAGCTTCAGGATTTTTTTCCCTCTACCAATTTAGGGACGATACAACCTCGAGACAACGAATAAGTAAAGAAACTCTCTTTATTACAAAATACAGGCCACTTCTTAACGGGTCTACGACAAACAATTAATATACCTCAACTTTAGAAAAAAGAAATATACACACACAAATATTACATTCTAAAGAATCATTACTAATCACAGCTAAAATCACAGCTATAATCCATAACATGCAACTTCAAGTCATACAACACCTCACTACTTTCACCCATTCATATTCTCCCTTCTCTGTTTTTTTCTTTTCGTCCTCTTCTTCTTCATCATCATCATTATTCATCAATCAGTCGTCATAATCATCACCATCATCATCATCATCGTCATCTTCTTCTTCTCCTTCTTCTTCTTCTTCTTCTTCATCATCATCATCATCAACATCGTCTTCTTCTCTTCTTCTTCTTCTTCTTCTTCTTCTTCTCTTCTACTCTCCACCTTTCTACCTTAACTTTGTCACTAATGTTTTTTGGTATAACACCTACGCAAATTCTATAAACAAGCCTTTCAATAGAAATATTCTCCTGAATTGAACTGCGACTGCTAGCCGCCACTGACCATTCAAAATACGACCATCAGGGCTCCTCCCGATTTTCCCACCCCCTTTCCTCATCAGCCTTCTTTTCTACTACCCTACCAAGAACTCACAACGACCTCCAACACACAAGTGCAAGCAAGGGAGTCAGAGAAAGGCAGAATGCCACTTATACCTGACACTACTATAGAAATATTCCTTTAAAAAAACTTTTCTTCTAATTTTCTAAATTTAATTATTAATCGTTACAGTTGAAAAGGTCTCAAAATGACCGAAACCGGTACTGAAATGTTCACTATAAAATTATTTTAGCATTTTCTATTTTTGACTTGTTTTTTCATATATATCAATCGTGTGTTCCTTTTCACCCTTATACATATATATAGATATATATATTAATATATATATATATATATATATAATATATATATATATATATATATATATATATATATAGTTCAGTAAAATTAGATTCAGATGAATATAGTAATTAAGTTAAGGCACAAGAATTTAGTATGGTATTATCCATACAATTCAAAATGGGGTGATTATAATCAAAATAAGCAACAAGGATATCCAGAGGTAATGCAGTACGATCGTTTCATGCGACTCCGTTTAATTGAACAATGCAAACATTACATCAATTTAAAATGTAGAGCAATCTCCAGCTGCATACAAATATAGAATTTAGTTGAATTCGAAGGAATCATTTGTATAATTTTCATTTTATTTTCATTTGAAAATTATGCAAATGAATCCTTCGAATTTAATTAAATTCTATATTTGTATATTTGATTGCTCTACATTTTAAATTGACGTAATGTTTGCATTTTTCAATTAAATGGAGTCGCCTGAAACGATCGTACTGCATTACCTCTGGCTATCCTTGTTGCTTACTTTGATAAATATATAAGTGTGTGTGTGTGTGTGTGTGTGTGTGTGTGTGTATGTATGTATGTATGTATGTATGTATGTATGTATACAGATAGATAGACAGTCAGACAGATAGACAGATAGATATACGCCTTTTCATGAGCCCTCAGATCTTTGAAAGGATCCTAAGGATGCTGTTGTGACATACGGCGTCTTTTGAGCAATTTTTGTCATAGCAGAGCTCATCCCTCTCCAAATTTCATCAGCGTTGTCCTTTCTTTCGCCCTATACGTTGTGCTGAAGAGCAAATAATTACCAGATGGAAAATAATCTCTAAAGGAAAATGAGTTGACGTGGGAAGGAAATGCATAGACTATAAGATAGACGATAAAAATTCGAACCTTTTCATGGGTGGGTTCAATCACACTGAACAACACCTTGAGCAAGAGTATTTTGTTTTGAGTCCGGTTCCACCAATACCTAGCAAGTGAATTTGGTAAACGAAAACAATGAAGAAGCCTTTTTACATACATGCATGCATACATACATATATACATACATACATACATACATACATACATACATACATACATACATACATACATATACACACAAATAAACACTCACACACATGTATATATATATATATGTATGTACATATATGTGTGTGTTTGCGTGTGTGAGTGTCTAGCTTACTTTGCCGTTAATGTAAGTTTATCAAAGGGAAAGTGCATGGCTCAGTGGTTAGAGCGTCGAGCTTACAATCGTGAGGTTATGAGTTCAATTCCCGGATCGGGTTGCTTGTTGTGTTCTTGAGCAAGACACTTTATTTCACGTTGCTCCACTTCACTCAGCTGTAGAAATGAGTTGTGATGTCACTGGTGCCAAGTTGTATCGCTCTTTGCCTTATCTTGGGTAACATCGGTGGCATGGAAAAGAGAAGCTGGTATGCGTGTGCGACTGCTGGCCTTCCATAAAAACAGCTCTAGGTTGTGCGTTCGCCGGTGTGGCGATTTCCGCCCAGATTTGTAACACGGAGGGGCACCTCTCAGGTGCTCACATGGTCGTTCGTGACCGACGTAGACGAGTTTATGATCGACAAAAATTAATTTAGTGAAAGATAAATGCCGTTTAATGAAATTATATACTGTGTATATTAAGCGATAGATAGATAGACAGACAGACAGACAGACGGACAGATAGATAGATAGATAGATAGATAGATAGATAGATAGATAGATAGATAGAGAGAGAGAGAGAGAGAGAGAGAGAGAGAGAGAGAGTTGTGTTTTTCGCCAGAGCCTGCCTGACAACCGGTGCTGGTTCGTTTGCGTTGCCGTAAATCAGCAGTTTGGCGTAATAGAAAAACAAAACGTAGGTACTGTGGTCCATTTGTTCTCGAAAACCCCGTCAACACGGTGCTCCAGCGTGGCCGTTATCCAATGACAGAAAGAAGTAAAAGATAAAAGCTAAGGAATGAATTACCATTTCAGACATGTCAATTGTATTTTAACATCCTCCTATACAAACACTGATCGTCTGTGTCTGACATTAGTTAAACCTATCAATGACTCTACTTCTCTTGAAATGAAACTTTTACCATTTTTCTCTTTCTGGTCAATGGCTTTGTTTCTCTATCCATCTTAATAAACGAATGTTTCAGCGTAACTTAATAAGCAGTAAGAAGTGTAGTATAGCTGTCGTTTTCTCTGTTGTAAGTTCAGTGTAGTCAATTACATTCGCCACCTTCGCATGGCAGATTAACGTGTCCTCTTATCAAGTAAACAGATTCTCTTAACGTCTGGTCGTCACTCACCAGAAATAGTGTGTCCACTTAATTAAGTTCAGCAGTGGTAAATTCTAGCCGATCTTTGCTCTAAGACAGCGATAAAAACAATGAAAGCAGAGACAGTACATATACATATACATACATATATATACATATACATACATGTATTAATGTGTATGCATGTATATATTTATATATAGTATTTTCTATCTTCTTTTTGTAACGCACCCACACAATCATGGATTCAAATAGATGTAATTATGTGTGTACATAAACATAAATAAATAGACTTGTATGCGTGCGAGAGAGAGCGTATATATGTGCTAGACTGTATGTGTGTTGTGCGCGAGTGTGTTTATATGATATTTACACATGCACACATATATATGTGGAAACACATACATATATATATTTATATATATATATATATGTATGTATGTATGTATGTATGTATATATATATATATATTTATATATATATATATATATATAGATTATGTGAAATAGAAAGATGAATAATCTTGTAGTGGATTAATCAAAAGTTAACCGATACCTTAGTAGCAAAAATCACAGCAGTGAACAGCACGGTTGGAGGTACAACCATCTGGCGTTGCAACCGTGCGTTGGTGCGGATAATTGAAATTAAAACATTATTGGTGAATTGAAGAAATGAGCTGAACGCAGATTGAACAGAAATCGTTTTATTTCATTCTACACGTGTTTCGAAAGGCACAAATTACCAAAATCCGATTGAATAATGGGACCATATTGTGTCTTTCTCTTCAGGAAGAAAAAAGGAAATCCGTTGGAAAAACAAAAACAGAAACAGGCAGAGCAAAAACAAATCGAACTGTGCTCCTAAGAGCCCATGGCGAACTGTTTATCAGTGTATGTTGAGAACCGGTGGCTGAAGAATTCAACAGGTCAGCATCGGTCAAACATGTGGGTGGGGGTGTATAGATGTTCTTTGTGACCGAGAATAAAGTTCTGACTATTTAAAGAATATTGGATGTTTTATAAGGGGCGAGAAAAAATCTACTTAGAGACGTGTGTGTGTGTATACTGTTCTATATATGTGTGTTGGCGTAGGGGTAGAAAACATTTTTTGTGTACGTGTGTGCGTTTGATCGTTCGGCTGTCAGTGGCTACTGCCGTGATAACCGTTGGGTGGCAGAAAGAAAAAAAAATAAAGAAATTATATATATATATTTTATGTTTTATGTGTTGTGTGTGTGTTCATCTAAGCCTACCTTGACAGGAACCCCCCGCTGTGAAAAAACACAAGCCCCGTTTGTCTTACAGGAGTAATTTCCCTTGCAGTGGTTAATTGTAGATATCTTAAAATCTATTTCAGAATTTGTTACCAAGGGCTATGGGTGCCGGTCTATTTATGAACGCTATTTAAAGGCCAGATAAGTGTAACGCCGCCAATGGGGGCATCGAAAAGCCGACTGTAAGACCCGTTTACCATCCGGCCCTCTGGCAAACAAAATATGGAAGAGTTCGGAGACACAAAGGTTGCACTGTCTTCTGCCCCTATCAAATGGGAGGGCCACCGACAAAATTGACCATTCCAGCCTATAGCTTAAGTTCGCATCCTTCAGTCGCCATATTAGCTTACTGAGTCCCGTGGTCTGGCGCTTGTTCACGTCCCGAAAAGTTGCGTAATGGTTGGAGACACGCAAAGACAATCTTGAGGACGATGCCCCTATATAAGTGAAGGCATCTGAGTCCGTGTAAACCTTGCATTGGTAGACGGCGTTTTTGATCTTGGAGTTCGCCGACGTGAATCTTACTCTGCTAGGATTGGTTTCTGAAATTAGAACTGCGTTCCTGTCACTATATTCGTTCCGAGACCTGCAGCCGCTTACTACTCTATTTTCCACTACGTCACTATTACTATAGGAATAACCCCTGATTCTCCACTATCTATCAGAGTGCTGTCATTGCTACTGCCCGTGGTACTGCTATTGCGGGAAATGATGCTGGGGATGCTAAAGGGGCTCTCTACCACTACTCCATTGTTACCATCAACCACAACACCCCTATTTATAACTATAACCCCTAGTGGGTACTCCCTGGCTGGAGCTGAGATTATGTGTCACTGTACTGGCTCTCATATCATTATTACTACTAAATTATTCCTACTGAGCATTAAGCCGGGAGCGGAAGAGGCTGTGCCTCCGGAAAAAGGTGATAGGGTCTTAGTAAGTAGCCTATTATTATGGAGGAGCGATTATCTGGGCGAGGTTTTTAGTGTTGGAGAAAGCTATCCTAACTTTATGTGAGTTAACCGTGGAGTAATATTTGGAATTTCTGGGGAAGTTATTGGCGATGGCTTGTCTAAACATGAGGGGGAGATTAGTTCTAATCTGCTTACCAAAGGGGATTACAAACCATATATGCTTATTCCTATCAGTGTGATGGGTCGGGACGCCAGCTCTCGCATTTGGGTGGGTGATTCTCGGATGAATAACGGGTCTTGGTTAGTGTAAGACCTCCCGGACCGATAATTATCCTTGTTCGCTAAATTAAATGCGGGAGCGACTACCCCGGTATCCGCCGCGCTCTCCGTCCTTACTTAAAATGTTAATGTTATTATATACGGCCCCTATCCTGATGACCGAATGATGGCATCGGAAGGCCGGATCAATATAAATACCTTCTGCCTATAACCGGCCTGGATAGTGCGGCGTTATAAAAATCCGCTTTCTGCTGCATAAAAATATCGCACTGGCGGACAGGCCAGACAATCTTAGAGAGATGTTTTTAACCAAATTGTCTGTTACGGTTTTGGCATGATTTGAGAAGACACTGACATACTTCAAATTAGTGGAAGGCTTATGGTAAGGGCAGTATGAGTCGCTATTAAGGTTAAGTGTAACGTCTAGGAAATTAGCCTTGGTGAGTTCGTTATCAAAAACTATACTCATGCCCATTCTATTAAAAAACCTAGCTAACCTGCTCTTAGTTTTCTGCACTATTCTGTTCGTGGTGTTTTGCAGGTAAAACAGACAATCGTCACGATACAGGCCGCCCGCGATTTCCGGGAATTGATCGGACAATTCGTAGAGAATATATATTCCGACCAAATCGGCTATCTGCGCACTATCCGAACTACCCATAGGCACATCAAATTCATTGGGAGTATCCTTACGGATCCACAGCTTGTTATCAAATTAATAAACGATTTCCTGGCAACTAAAATGATATCTATCTCTTCTCTGGTGAGGCCTGCCTTGTTGTGAGCATGCCAGAGGGCTTATTTAGCACACTAGGGTTAATCGAGGGGGTAGAAGCTGGCGATATCAAACTGAATGAACCTAGTACGGTTCTTATTGGGGATGGAAGAGAACCACTTCACTACCTGCGAGGAGTTGGCCCAGAGGCTGAGCTTCAGCTTGTTTACTAAACTAGGGATATATTTATCTAAAATGTACTTACTGATTATCCCGATATCAGATCTAGCAGGGCAGAGAAGAGATAGATATCATTTTAGTTGCCAGGAAATCGTTTATTAAGTTTGATAATAAGCTGTGGATCCGTAAGGATACTCCCAATGAATTTGATGTGCCTATGGGTAGTTCGGATAGTGCGCAGATAGCCGATTTGGTCGGAATATATATTCTCTACGAATTGTCCGATCAATTCCCGGAAATCGCGGGCGGCCTGTATCGTGACGATTGTCTGTTTTACCTGCAAAACACCACGAACAGAATAGTGCAGAAAAACTAAGAGCAGGTTAGCTAGGTTTTTTAATAGAATGGGCATGAGTATAGTTTTTGATAACGAACTCACCAAGGCTAATTTCCTAGACGTTACACTTAACCTTAATAGCGACTCATACTGCCCTTACCATAAGCCTTCCACTAATTTGAAGTATGTCAGTGTCTTCTCAAATCATGCCAAAACCGTAACAGACAATTTGGTTAAAAACATCTCTCTAAATTGTCTGGCCTGTCCGCCAGTGCCGATATTTTTTTGCAGAAAGGGATTTTTATAACGCCGCACTATCCAAGGCCGGTTATAGGCAGAAGTAATTTATATTGATCCGGCCCTTCCGATGCCATCATTCGGTCATCAGGATAGGGCCGTATATAATAACATTAACATTTTAAGTAAGGACGGGAGCGCGGCGGATACCGGGGTAGTCGCTCCCGCATTTTATTTAGCGAACAAGGATAATTATCGGTCCGGGAGGTCTTACACTAACCCAAGGACCCGTTATTCATCCGAGAATCACCCACCCAAATGCGAGAGCTGGCGTCCCGACCCATCACACTGATAGGAATAAGCATATATGGTTTGTATCCCCCTTTGGTAAGCAGATTAGAACTAACCTCCCCCTCATGTTTAGACAAGCCATCGCCAATAACTTCCCCAGAAATTCCAAATATTACTCCACGGTTAACTCACATAAAGTTAGGATAGCTTTCTCCAACACTAAACCTCGCCCAGATAATCGCCTCCCATAATATAGGCTACTTACTAAGACCCTATCACCTTTTCCGGAGGCACGCCCTTCCGCTCCCGGCTTAATGCTCAGTAGGAATAATTATAGTAGTAATAATGATATGAGAGCCAGTACAGTGACACATAATCTCAGCTCGCCAGGGAGTACCCACTAGGGGTATAGTTATAAATAGGGGTGTTGTGGTTGATGGTAACAATGGGAGTAGGGTAGAGAGCCCCTTTAGCATCCCCAGCATCATTTCCCGCAATAGCAGTACCACGGGCAGTAGCAATGACAGCACTCTGATAGATAGTGGAGAATCAGGGGTTATTCCTATAGTTAATAGTGACGTAGTGGAAAATAGAGTAGTAAGCGGCTGCAGGTCTCGGAACGAATATATGACAGGACGCAGTTCTAATTTCAGAAACCAATCCTAGCAGAGTAAGATTCACGTCGGCGAACTCCAAGATCAAAAACGCCGTCTACCAATGCAAGGTTTACACGGACTCAGATGCCTTCACGTATATAGGGGCATCGTCCTCAAGATTGTCTTTGCGTGTCTCCAACCATTACGCAACTTTTCGGGACGTGAACAAGCGCCAGACCACGGGACTCAGTAAGCTAATATGGCGACTGAAGGATGCGAACTTAAGCTATAGGCTGGAATGGTCAATTTTGTCGGTGGCCCTCCCATTTGATAGGGGCAGAAGACAGTGCAACCTTTGTGTCTCCGAACTCTTCCATATTTTGTTTGCCAGAGGCCGGATGGTAAACGGGCTCTTACAGTCGGCTTTTCGATGCCCCCATTGGCGGCGTTACACTTATCTGGCCTTTAAATAGCGTTCATAAATAAGACCGGCACCCATAGCCCTTGGTAAAAATTCTGAAATAGATTTTAAGATATCTACAATTAACCACTGCAAGGGAAATTACTCCTGTAAGACAAACGGGGCTTGTTTTTTCACAGCGGGGGGTTTCCTTGTCAAGGTAGGCTTAGATGAACACACACACACACACATAAAACATAAAATATATATATATATAATATCTTTATATTTTTTTTCTTTCTGCCACCCAACGGTTATCACGGCAGTAGCCACTGACAGCCGAACGATCAAACGCACACACGTACACAAAAAATGTTTCTACCCCTACGCCAACACACACATATATAGAACAGTATACACACACACACGTCTCTAAGTAGATTTTTCTCGCCCCTTATAAAACATCCAATATTCTTTAAATAGTCAGAACTTTATTATTCTCGGTCAAAGAACATCTAACACCCCCACCCACATGTTTGACCGATGCCTGACCTGTTGAATTCTTCAGCCACCGGTTCTCAACATACACTGATAAACAGTTTCGCCATGGGCTCTTAGGAGCACAGTTCGATTTTGTTTTGCTCTGCCTCTGTTCTGTTTTTGTTTTTCCAACGGATTTCCTTTTTTTCTTCCTGAAGAGAAAGACACAATATGGTCCCATTATTCAATCGGATTTTGGTAATTTGTGCCTTTCGAAACACGTGTAGAATGAAATAAACGATTTCTGTTCAATCTGCTTTCAGCTCCATTTCTTCAATTCACCAATAATGTATATATATATATATATATATATATATATATAATATATATATATATATATCTATATATATATATATATATATATATGTATGTATGTATATATACATAAAATTACGTTCTGCTGTTCTTTGTATGTCCAATGCATATACGGACGACAAACGTCGATATACGTATAACGTTATGAAGTAAAGGATATACATGCAAACGTATATACATCCTCTACTCACATACAGGAATTTACGTACGTATATATGTATATATATATAATATATATATATATATATAGAGAGAGAGAGAGAGAGAGATAGATAGATAGATAGATAGATAGATAGATATATAGATAGATAGATAGATAGATAGATAGATAGATAGATAGATAGATAGTATATGATAGATAGATAGATAGATAGATAGATACATACATACATACATACATCATACATACATACATACATACATACAGATATATATATGTATGTATGTATGTATGTATATATATATACATATAAATATATATATCGACGGAGAGAGAGAGAGGAGGAATGTTTTATATGTATATACATGCATATATTTTCTTGTAATTATGCATCAATAGAACTATATTTAAAAAAGTGAAAGAGCATGGTGGGCGCAATGCGTAATTTAGTCCTATATTCAATATGACTGAATAACGAAGAATTGCTGAGATAAATCCCGGTTGACATAGTCTCAAAGAAATACAATAACAATAACAGTAACATTTCTCCATGTGAAAGGAGAGATTGGACAAATGTTCAATGAACTGATTCGCCCAACCCACCCGTACATGTGTGGATAATTTTAACAATATGTTGTTTGCAAGCTATGGAATAGGAAACTATCCGAAACGTTAGATTATTTCATGCATTTTAAAAGTAAATGTATTGAATTCTTTTATAATTTTCTCTCGGACTAATATCCGTTATTGTTCCATATTGGTTTTCGTATCCTGGGTTCAAAATATTTCTATCCCCGAGATTAATATACAGTCTCTGAGTCTACAAAAGTTCAACTGCTGCTTTCGGCGCGTTTCCCACTAGTGTCTGGGATTTATGAGGCTACTCGGACGATACCAAAATATGTTCGAAAACTTCAGTATTACTAGGACATAACACCAATTCGTACATGTTCCCTTCCAGTAAATCGCTATACCTGCACTAGTCTCTATTTTAAAACATTTTTGGTATCGTTTATGTGTGCGTGTGTGCGCGCATGTCTATTCTCAAAACACATGTTGTGTCATAGTACCCCACCCTTGATGGATGGCTCAGCTGTTGCAAGCCAAAACAGTCTTAAAACTTACTAGAAAATACAACCAAATCCCTTTAGTAAATCTCACCTAAATCTCATTCTGCCATTACTAAAACGAGAAACTGTATATTATATCACGTCATAGTAGTTAATCCATTACCATGGTTGGTACGTTCTTTTTTGTTACCCCAGATGAAAAAGGTAGAGACACTAGGTGGTCTCTCGAACTACTAAAAAGAGCAGCCAATAATATTCCAACCGCGTCAAATTTCGTAATATTTGAAAATGTGTTAGACTGCATTATATAATGGATCTATTGCATATTTCAAGCGAAATGGTTTCACTTGAGAGAAAATTCGGCTACTTGTTTTAGTAGGTTGAACAACGTGCTCTTGTTGGCTATACAATTTCTTGTTGGGCACAAAATATTAATTATCATTTCTTAATTAGGCACAAGACGTGCAATTTTGAAAGGAAAGTATTAGTTAGTTTCATGCTGGAGGATATTTCGCTGTACTTGAGAGGTACCTGTTTAATCGACAGCGAAAGGGTGAAAATCAAAACTGATTTTGACAAGATTGGAACTCGGAGCCAAAAGAAATTGTTGCAAGGCATTTTTTCGACGCTCCAATGATTCTGCCAGTTCGTAGCCCTAAATCGCAAAATATCAATAATGCCTGAATATTTTGATCTTATAACAAAAGTAAAAGCATTATTTATGACGAGACATACTGAACGAATATCATAATCATCCACATGATCATAAATATCAACAACAGAACTATTAAAAATATTTACGGTAGATATAGTATAATAATAAAAAGGAAATTTTTTAACCTATAGATAATGGTTTGGAACAAACGATTTCATGCTTAAAGACAGGTGCATTGTTTTGTAACAGAGAAATATAAGGGACGGAATCTATCTCAATCGATCACTAGTGTACTATTTTATGAAACCCCGGCGGGAGGATATTTCATAGCTAAATTTTGGCTTCATATTTTTATTCAGAAATATAAAACATTGAATTTAAAGCCGTAAAATGGACTAGCTAACACCTTTGTTAAATCTACCGAAGAAATAGAATATAAGGGGGGAAAAAATTACGTGTTCTGACATAGATTGTAGGCCTTTCATTGATATGGAAAACGGATATGGTAAGCTGTGATATTTATGCTTCACTAAAGTCTGTTACGTGTTTGTTGATAATCTTATTGTTGTTGACGTAGTTGTTGTTGTGTTTATTTCTTCCAGGTCTTGGCCACTTCTGTCGTAATTCCATTCACATCTGGGATGCATTATAAGAATATAAAATGAAATCAATAGTCGATTGGCATTTCGTTTTTATCGAGCTCGGAAGAATAAAAGGAAAAGTTGTCCCCAGCGGGGTTTTGAAATCAGAAAGTTAAAAATCCGTAACTAACTACGTGCAAGTTCTAACGCCCCTACCAATCCACCACCGAAATGAAATTTCTACGATGAAATACATTCTTCCTGTAATATTAGGTATATGCCAGGCTGCTTTACTTCCTTTGACCTTCTTTATTTAAAGGAGAGATATGTAGCTGTCATCTTCAGGAGGTCGAAAGACCACTTAAAAACTCACCCGTTAGCTCGTCACTGAATATCGTTGAGAGATGATACCCATACTTCCAGCATACCTCTCTCTCTCTCTCTCTCTCTTCTCTCTCTCTCTCTCTCTCTCTCTCTCTCTCAGTTATTCTATCTCTTCACCTCTCTCTCTCTCTCTCTCTTTCTGTCTTATCTATCGTCCTCTCTCTCTCTCTCTCTCTCTCTCTCTCCCTCTCTATTTCTATTTATTTAACTGCTTGATATTTTCTTCATAACAGAGTCCTCGCACACATGCAGCAACACACAAATACCCACATACACATACACACACACACACGCGCGCGCGTGCACACACACACACACATACCACACACACACACTCACATACACACACGCGCGCACACGGGCGCGCGCGGATATAACGAGTGAACAAACGAAAAAAATGTAGCACTCAACACATTATTGTTACGTGTTTTTTTTATCATCTTGTTGATGTAGTTGTTGTTGGGTTTATTTCTTCCACGTCTTGGCATCTTCTGTTGTAATTCCATTTACATCTGGGATGCATTATAGGAATATAAAATAAAGTCAATAGTCGATTGGCCTCTCGTTAGTATTATATGTATTTAATCAAAGTTTGAGTTAGCTCCGTATTACTCAAAATTTTGTGTGGACATACTTACTCTTACAAACATACACATGCACATATATGTGTATATATATATGTATATATATATATGTATATATATATATGTATATATAACGGGAAGCTTTATGAAAATAGACAAAAGACGAAGGCAGGTGGAAAACAAACGAACAATTGTATTAGTATGGCGCTCAGGAAATATAAATAAAACAAGTCTTTAACGTTTCGAGCCTACGCTCTTCAACAGAAAGATACATATATATATATATATACACAGGGAGAGTTTAAGAAAAAACAAAAGGAGAAGAGAGTTGGTGTACAAAACAAACAGATGTATTAGTATAACGCTCAGGAATAGAAAAAAGTCTTTTACGTTTCGAGCCTACGCTCTTCTACAGAAAGAGACACAGGAAAAACAAGGAGAGAAGTATATATATATATATATATATATTAAACTAAAATTATTGAACAAACACATGCAAGGTCATCCGCATATCATTTCATAATTCGAACATTTAATCATAGAATATACATATAAACATCCCGCAAAATGGAACATAATTCATCTGTATAAGCAGACAAGCATATAATAATAATAAGGTGCGAGAAAAAAATTTTCTTCATCAAAGAAGAACCGTAAATATGGTTCCCTTAAGTTAAGAAGGGAACCATATTTACTATGGTTCCCTTCTTAACTATAAGGCTTCTTTTACCTGAATAATTATTTAATAAGATTTCTAAATGATGAACTTTTATTTTATTTACATGATATATATTATATATTTTTTATATGCTCCTATATGTATATATATAATATTTTTATAATTTTTATATACCTATATATTTTATATATTTACTTATATTATATTTTACTTTCTACGTTTTTTTAAAAAAATTATTTTTTCTGAATCGCTAAAATTAACTCTAAATTTTGAGGAAGAAAATTTTCTCGCACCTTATTATTTTATATGCTTGTCTGCTTATACAGATGAATTATGTTCCATCTTGTGGGATGTTATATGTATATCTATGATTAAATGTTCGAAATATGAAATGATATGCGGATGACCTTGCATTTGTTTGTTCAATAACTTTAGTTTAATAATTTTGCCTCTTTCAATAGAGCACTTCTATAGCAGTCCTATTAATCTTTTTGTCCCTGACAAGAAACAATCACTGTATTATGATATTGATATATATATATATATATATATATATATTATATATATATATATATACACATACATATTACTTATATACATGTATGTCTGTGTGTGTATATGTATAAATATACATATATGTATGTATGTATGTATGTATGTATGTATGTATGTATGTATGCAGGTGTGTACACACACAAATATTGGGCTTGTGTCTAGAAAGATGTAGGGATGATGTGGGTAATGATACAAAGAGATGTAAATAAGGCAGGTTGTACCAGTAGTACACCTATCTATGTATATATGTATGTATGTATGTATGTATGTATGTATGTATATATCTAAGTATGTATGTATGTATGTAAGTATGTGTGTGTGTGTATGTAATGTATATTCTTTTATGTTTTTCAGTCATTTCACTGTGGCTTTTGCTGAACCACTAAATTGCGGGGACGTAAAGACGCCAACATCGGTTGTCAATCGATGGTAGTGGAGGTGGTGGTGGGAACAAACGCAGACACACAAATATATACGTACATACATAGATACACACACACGCACATATATGAATACATATACGCACGCACAAACATAAACAAACACACACACACACACATATATTTAATTTAACAAAATGAGATTAAAAAATCCAAGACTATGAATAGTGTTCAGAACATTTATAAAGAGAAGCTTCTCATCCGGGATATTTTATATACCTCTTCATCAGAGACGGTGCAAGACAATGAGTGCAGTGGAGGAATGAAAACAGGCGTGAGATACGTGAAGATATTCTATTTGCAGTTCTATTATTTAAGCAGAATGATGTATATATAAGTTTCCTGTGACTTGTGTGTGAGTTCCATTTTTTCGTTGTTCGAAATAAGTTCGTTTCTATGTTTTTGCTTTTATGTTTTCATTTCTCATTGTGTTCAACGTTTTTTGATGTCCTGTACCCATATATGCATGTATATATGCATATATATGTAGCTCTGTACATACATTTATGTATATATTCTTATATTTATATATTATATTATTATATGATCGAACGCCACGCATCCTTTTCCAAGTGAGTTATATATATATATATAATATATATATATATACGACGGTCTACTTTCAGTTTCCGTCAAACAACTCCACTTACAAGGCTTTGGTAGCCTAAGGGTATAGTAGAAGACATTCGCCCAAAGTGCCACGCAGTGGGACTGAACCCGGAACCATGCAGTTGGGAAGCAATCTCCTCAGCACACAGCGACGCCTGCTCCTTTCTATCTATACACCCCCACACACACAGTAAGCCGGGCAAAATGCTTAGCGAAATTTCACCTACCGCTACGTTCCGAGTTCAAATTCCGCCGTGGTCGACGTTGCCTTTTACCCTTTCGGGGGTCGATGTAATATTTACCAGTTCCGCACTGGAGTCAAATAATCGATTAGCTCCCCCCCACCAACATTTTCAGGGCCTTGTGCCTAGAGTAGAAATAATTATTATTGTTAAAGCTGCAAAACATCAAAAATATGTTTCTGCAGGTTTAATAATGGCTTTAGTCCCTTATGTTATGGAGCAGTTACTGTCTATATCTCATTTAGAGAATTATTATTGCTGTCGAACAGATTTTCGAAATCAGCAAATGTATTTTGCTTGAAAATCTATATATAAATATCCTGCAGAGTGGGTTGTTCGTCGAGGAAGCGGGGGCCTACCACACGTTGATGATAGGCAATACACCTTGAAACCTGGGTCCGTGTGTGGTTTCCGCTTCATCGGGGAATTATCTCCCTTTGCAGGATAAAGGACACCGTGATGGTGACAAGCCTATCTGGCGACGTTGATGTTCGCCTGGGGCTAAATGCAACAGTAACACCCCCACCACCCTGCCCTGTCCCTAGCCATATTCAGATGGCTTTAGTCCCTTATGTTATGGAGCAGTTACTGTCTATATCTCATTAGAGAATTATTATGCTATATATATATATCTATATTTATATATATATATATAGTTCAAAATAAGGATAAAATCTTTATAAGAAATTATGAGTAGTTAGCGTGAAAAACCTCGTAAGAGAAATTCTGTAAATTTTTTCAACTTCGAAAATACTTATTTATATTATATAAGTACCCTCTATATAATATACATATATATATATATATATATATAATATATATAATATATATATTACGACAAGCTTCCTTCAGTCTACCAAATCCACTCACAAGGCTTTGGTTGGTCCAAGGCTATAGTAGGAGACCCTAGCCTAAGCTGCCACGCAGTAGGACTGAACGCGGAACCATGTGGTTGGTAAGCAAGCTACTTACCACAAAGCCGCGTGTGTTTGCACGTGCGTGTGGGAGTGCGCGAATGCTTGTGTCTGCATATGACACCACTCACTACAACCATAAACACACACACACACACACACATAGATTTCTTTATTGCCCACAGGAAAATAAACATAGAGGGGACAAACAAGGACAGACAAAGGGATAAGTCGATTACATACATACATACATACATATATATATATATATATATATATATATATATATATCAAAGCGTATGTATATCTCTGTGTTAAAGCACAGGGAATATCTGACGTGCGTGCTTGCGTGTGCGCGTGTGTATGTGTTTGTGTGTGTCTTAGTGTGTATATATGTGTGCTTCTGTCTGTTTATCTGTCTTTCTGTGTGCGTGTGTGTGTGTGTGTGTCTGTGCACATGCAGACTTCCATATATATACATATATACACTCATACAGATTCTTCTCACTGCACTCATAAATGGAAAAAGTTTGTTCAAATTAAGTGCACACAATTAAGCTCATTCACAGAAGCGAGTACGGATGCACACCCGCACAGCAACATATATGGTGTCAGTTTGTAACAAGTAGACATCCATGCACATTTATATATAAAATAAACGCAAAACATGTGCAATGTATAAATCTGGTATATGCCTGCACATGTCTGTCTATTTATCTAGCAAATATTCCTAGCTATCTCTCCATCTATCTTTCGATCTATCTTCATATACATACATGCGTATATATATATATAGTATGTTATATATATATATATAATATATATATTATATATATATACATACATATTTATATATATGTATGTATGTATGTATATATATATATATATATATATATATATATATATATATATATATATGTATATGTATTATACACTCAGAGAAGGAGAGAGATGTTACTCTAGCATGACCGCAGCTCTGTAGGTGACTCTACAGAGAATGTATATATATAGGGAGATAGATAGAGAGAGAAGAGAGAGAGAAGAGAGAGAGAGAGATTCAGATGAATATGGTACATAAGTTGATGCACCAGAATTTAGTACGTTATTATCCAGACAATTTCAAAGTAAGGTGATTAAAATCAGAATAAGCAGCAAGGATATCCTTGTTGCTTATTTTGACTACATATATATATATATGTATAATATATGTAAATATATACATATATATATATATATATATATATATATATATATTGTAAATATATATGTATATATATATATATATATATATATATATATATATATATATTATATATAATATATATATATATATTATACACACATATATATGTATTCACGTGTACTCGCACACATACACTCACACAAACACACCCGAGCGCATACATTACATACATACATACATACATACATACATACCATATATATATATATATACCAATATCACACCTATAATATATATATATATATATATCAATATGCTTGTATATAAATATTCTTCTCTCTCTCCTCTCTCTCTCTGTCTCTTATATATATATTATTATATATATATATATTATATATATGTTTTACATGTATATATTATATATGTATGTATATTTGTATATTCATATTCGCACGCTTCTTTGTGTATATATAAAAATACACGCAGATACCCGCTCACATATGCATAAGCGCATTCGTAGCCATACACATACACGAAGAAGATTTATGCGCACGCACATATGTACGTACATACATTTACACAGAAAATATGCAATATGTATATGTATTATGCATATATATATATATACCTATTTACATTAATACGATAAAAAAATATCATATACAGCAACATATTAGTGTTTATAAACACACATTTTCCAGGAACACAGGCATTCTTACATACTTCATACACACATAAATTGATGCGCACAGTGAGGCACACACACACAACACACGCACACACAGACATGCACACAAATACAAACACATATATATATTACGTAAAGTATTATAATATTTATTTATGCATATATATATTATATATAATATGGCTGTACATCATAATAATTCTAATATATATGTATATATTTTTATATGCATATATGGGTTACTGTGCACTTGCTTTAATGCAAATTATATATTATATATTATACATACATTCCTATCATGTTATATATATATGTATATATATATATCATATTTATATATATATACCTATCTAAAACACATATTCATATCATATATATATATACTTATATAATATATGTACATACATATAAACACACGCTCACACACACACACACACACACAAATACATGCACACACACACATACACACACACACACGCACACACACACACATATAATATCGATATATACTTGTGTTCGCGTAGGATACGAGGGAGAATTGAATAGTGAGAAAGATTCAAACCAGTCACAGAACCGCACAGATATTTTAATATACAAATTGATACACAACCTAACAAACACTCTTTCTACTCTTTCCCTCCCTCCCTCCCGCCTCCTTCCCTCTCATTTTATCTAGAACGCACACATGCGCGCACACACACACACACACACAAGCGCGCAAACAGAAGCAATCACAGATGCACACACAGTCACATACGCATGCAGATATTTACACATATTTATACACACACACACACACACATGCATACTCACACGCACACATACACACACACACATACACACGCACACACACACCTTCAGAGTCATAGAGAAATAGAGAAACAAGAAAAATCGGTGAGTCTTTTGATGTTGTAAAAGATGCGAAGCTGGACAGAGCAATCGTTTGATGCTCGTTAATGACATAACTGCTGACAAGCGTTGCAAGTTCATTAGGGAGTCCAACATAATTAAGGATTGTTTCACCACCACCACCACCACCACGACACTGACACCAACACCCGCGGCAGCACCACCGCCAACATTAACAAAAACGTCACACAGCATCCACCACATACCTCCTCCACCCCTGCCACCACTACCACCACTACCACCACTACCACCACCACCACCACCACCACCATCACCTACATCACCAATACCAAAGTTATCATGATGTTGATCATCATCATCATTGGCATTATCATTATGCCCACCACCACCATCACCGTCATCGTCACCACCCACCGCAATCTCCAACACAACCATCTTCGCCTCCACCACTACCACCACAACCATTAACAGCACTACCATCGCGACCATCACTACCAATAGTATTCCCAACCCTACCACCATCACCATCACCACCACCATCACCACTTAACACCACCTCCTATACCCCTACTACTACTACCACTACTGCCACTACCATTCTCAACTTCATTACTACTACCTCGTCCATAAGCACCGCTACCGCACTACAACCACCACCACCAACACCATTTTTACCATAACCTCTACTAACATTACAACTACAACCACTATTCTCAACACTACTACTACTACTACTACTACTACTCCTACTACTACTACTACTAATACTACTGCTACTACTACTATAACTTATGCCACATCCACCACTATCACTACCATCAATGTGACAACAGCTACCACCACCACAACCATTACTAACATAACCGTAAACACCACTACAATGACCACTACCACACCACCACCACCACCAATACTACTGTAGGTACCACAACCTACAACCATCATTACTACTCCCCCCAAACTTCTCTATCACATTCACTACCATCTCTGTTATAATCTCTACTATCACAATAACTATAAACATCAGAAACACCATTTTAAACAACCACCAATACTACTACTGTTACTACATCAATGAACGACAGCACCGCCACCTCCCATACCGATGCTGCCGTCAACCCCTAAAAAGCAACCGTCACGCCACCATTGTTATCATTATCGATAATACTATTATCGCTAATAATGATAATCCTCTCTACTGAAGGCACAAGGCTCGAAAATTGTGGGGAGGGCACATGTTGATCATATCGACCTTAGTGTTTCACTCGTAGTTAATTTATCGACCCCGAAAGGATAAAAGGCAAATTCGAGCTCCGTGGAATTTGAACTCAGAACCTAGTGACGGGCGAAATACCCCTAAGCATTCCGTCCAGCGTGCTAACGATTCTGCCAGCTTTCCCGCCTTAATAATAACTTCTACTGGAGGCACAAGGTAGCAAATGTGTAGGGAGGTTACTAGTCGATTATATCGACCCCAATGTTTCACTGGTACTTAATTTATCGATCTCCCAATTATGATGCAACCCCATTCACATTCGCCACAACAAGAGTACCACATCACTTGATACAAGTGGTACTCCGTCGGTTACGAAGATGATAGTTCCAATTGATCCGATCAATGGAACAGCCTGCTCGGTGAAATTAACATATCAAGTGGATGAGCACTCCACGGACACGCATTCCTTAACGTTGTTTTCAGGGAGATTCAGAGTGACTGGCATTCCGTCGGTTACTACGGTGAGAGTTCTAGTTGATCTAATCGACAGAACAACCTGCTCGTGAAATTAACGTGCATGTGGCTGAGCACTCCACAGACACGGGAGGCCTTAACATCGTTCTCCGGGAGTTTCAACGTGACACAGAATGTGAGAATACTGGCCCTTTGAATTACAGGTACAACTTTTTTTTTTGCCAGCCATCAGGACAGGAGCAACGTGAAATAAAGTATCTTGCTAAATGACACGATGCACCACAGTGATTTGAACTCACTACTTTACGATCGTGAGTCGGATACCATAACCACTAAGCTATGTGCCTTCAGCCTTCAGCACTTTCACCTAAGACAACTTCATCTCCACCAAAAACATCTTCGTCATCACCAACTCCATCATCATTGACCCAACCAACAATATCCTAAGCCAGTAGTTAGCAAACTTGTACGGGTTGTCGTCTCCTTAGAACCCAGACCACATTCTTGGCGCTCCCACTCCATTCTCCACTACAAACCCAGACCAATTCCCGAAACAAAAGCAGAAAAACAATTTTTTCACAAATAAAACTTAAACTAATTAACCAATTAATTTGTTGTTTTCGCAGCCATTGCTCCCTTTTGGTCACCCGATTATCGCTCGACTTCTTCTCTTGAACGCCCTCCCCCACTGGATCTTTCCACTAGCACCAGGGAGGCAGTGCTACCCACTTTGGGAAACACTGCCCTAAACGATACCACTTCCACAGACAATATCATAACCAATAATTATCCTTTCTAGTATAGGCAAAAGGCCTGAAATTTCGGGGCAGACCATAAATCGATTACGTGTACTTTTTAAATCGACCCTTCAAGGATGAGAGGCACAGTCGACCACGACGAAATTTGAACTCAGAACGTAAAAAACGGAAGAAATGCTAACGATTCTGCCAGCTCATCGCCTTATTATAATAATCTATTCTACTCTAGGCACAAGGCCCGAAATTTTGGAGGACGGGCCAGTCGATTAGATCGACCATAGCTGGTACTTATTTCATCGAAAGAAATAATAAAAGGCAAATTCAACCTCGACGGAATTTGAACTCAGAACGTAACGGCAGACGAAATGCAACTAAGCATTTCGCCCGGTGTGTTAATGATTCTGCCAGCTCGCCACCAATTTTACAGCAATGGTAACATTGCTCTGGTGGCGGCGGCGGTAGCAGCGGTAGTGGCGGCAGTGGTGCTGATTGTATGGTTGACTTTGAAAGCATGAAAGGTTGAGTCGACCACGGCGGAATTTAAACTCAGAACGTTATGACGGATGAAATGTCGCTAAGCATTTTGCCCAGTATTCGAAAACATTCTGCTAACTGGTTGCCAAATCTGCCAGCTCAATAACAACAATAACAATGCAACTACAACAATTGCCATCAACGTACTACAACAACTATTGTCGCTGCTGCTGCTGCTACTACTAATACTACTACTACTAACACTACGACTACAACATTCAGCGCCAGCATCGCCACCATCAACATCACTTTCATTATTAACAACAGTAGTACCACTACGATGTAGTTGGTGCTGGTTGAGATATTCCGGAGAAACCTCTCTCTCACTCGCCCCTCGCATCACACTTCAGCATTTCTGGAAAAAAAATTTTAAAAGTTAAAAGGAAAACTGTGAATGGTACCTTCGCGATTCTGATTCAGACTAATACAGATAATAGTAAAAGCAATTGGTACGTGATTAAGATGCTTGCTTTTCAATCCTTTATCAACATCATCATCGTCGTCGTTGTCGTTGTCGTCGTCATCAACCCTAGAGATTTCTGTCTGGAATTCCCAGGATTTATAAAGCCGCTTACCCACTTTCTATGGCGTGTAAGTGGCCAAGATCATGCACACCCCCTTAATGGGACACAAGTCTGTTGCAGTTGTTTTCATTTAGTGCTGAATATATTGTAGTAACTGGAAATGAAGTATTTTGCTCACAGAAAGGATGCACCGTCTGATTCGGGAATTGAAACCACGATCATCTGATAATGATAGTAACACCCTAAGCATAAGGCCACATACGTTCACTTTCATTCATTCGAAGTACGTAGAAATAAAAAAAAAATGTATCTATCTTGTGCATTGGACTATCGGAAATGTACGAGCATCATATTTGATAAATTAGGGTATTTGATCCCGCCCTTTGCGCTCCAAGAGTAAATCCCGATATTGTCAATCACTTTGCTCACTTAACGTACTACCGTGATTAACTCCACCATTTGATATCTTGCATACCTGTAGCAACCCTTCCAATCCAGTCTCTTGTTTGCGGATATCTTCTTTTTCTGCCTTTTTTCCGCCAATCTTGGCGGCCCATGGTCATGAGCAAAGCGTTATTTCCTCTCTAACTTTGAAAAAAAAAGCCACAATGTAGGACTAGAATGCTGATAGCTGGCTTGAAATATTTGCACAAGGCGACCAGCAAGTTTGGGAGAGGGGGCAAGTCGATTTCGTCGACCCCATTGCTCAACTGGTACTTATTTTATCAACCCTGAAAGGATAAAAGCCAAAGTCAAACTTGGCGGAATTTTAACCCAGAACGTTTAACAAGGACGAAATGCTGCTAAGCATATCCCCCGTCGTACTAACGATTCTACCAGCTCGTCGCCTTTGTAGTATCCTTATAATTAAAACGTAAAAGTATGATTCCAGTGAGTCTTTAGTTGGTATTTCTTGCAGATTGAAGCTCCGATGTCCACCTCTCTTATCAATTAATGGAAGCTGGGGCTAAGCTTTGCGTGTGCATATGTGCCTGTCTGTGGATATGGCATTGCCTATCAAATAGTATGATGTCAAATTATAGCTTTGCCATGCTCTGTTAGGCTGACTCAGCCTACGGGTTGCTCAGTTTATGGATTACTGTTTTAGGCTGACTCAGCGTATGGATCACGTGTCTGTTGGAATACTCAATCGCTTACAAGCTAAATCGATTAACAGATCCATAGATCGAACAACGTCCGACGGAAATTCCTTTTCTTTAACATTCCCTGAGTGCATACGTGTGAAGATTCTTGCGTGTATTTGTTTGTGTTCGTGTGTTTGTACGTGCGTGTGCGTAAATTGTTTATGTGCGCATGTGTATTTGAGAGTATGTGCCTGAGTATGTGTACGTGCATGAGCGTGTGTATGTATAGGCGTATTTAGTTGTTGTTGTTTTGTGTGTTTTAGACGCTGTGTATGAGGTAGTTGTGAAAGAGTCGTTAGCGCTTCGGGCGATATGTTAAGCAATATTCCTTACGGGTCTTCAGTTTCTGGGTTCGAATCCCACCGAGGCTACTATTAATAACCGTTATTTTTAGATCAATACAATAAACCCCTCCGGTAATTGACTTACCCACTCCTTCGAAATTGCTGGTCTTGCGCCAAAATTTGAAACCAAAAATTAAGGCGGGGGAGAATGCAGAATCTTTCGCACGCTGGACAAACAGTTTAGCAACATTTCGTCACTCTTTGCGATCTGAGTTCAAATTCCACCGAAGTCCACTTTGCCATTCATACTTTCGTGGTCGATAAAAGAAGTATTATACAATTGGATACTGAAGTCAATGTAACTGAATTACCCTCTTCCCCGAAAATGGTGCCCTGATACCAAAATTTGAAACCGATATTCTTTTCTACTCTAGGAACCAGGCCCGAGATTTTGGGGGAGGGGCCCAGTCGATAAGATCGACTCCAATACGCAACTGGTACTTAATTTATCGACCCCACGAAAGGATGAAAGGCAAAGACAGACAAAATAACGCTAAGCATTTCGCCCGTCGTGCTAATGATTCTGCCCGCTTCAATTTGAAACTGATATTTAGGCTGCCATGATTTTTTTCGTGTCTGCTATTATTTAGTTCCAAATCTGCTCCAAACAAGCTCACCCACGATCAAAGGCGTCTAAACCGTGACCATTCTATTTCATATTCGGGCATGGTGTTCCCCAATCTTTCCTTCCTTTTCTTCCAAGTCTAACATTTGACTGCTGTTTCCAGTTGGTCAAATCAATAGGCAAACTTTACGTCATTGACTTGTAGCTTGTATTGTAATTACTGTAGTACAAGTGACTTG
>NC_043002.1:79788730-79811230 GCF_006345805.1 Octopus sinensis | reverse complement strand
AACTGTTTGATATTGATAATGTTCATATCATTGAGCTGCTACTAACGCAAAATTGCAGCATGTGCGACTCTGGGTGTCGCATGTACGGGGGAGGCCAAAAGTCATCTGACAGGAAAATAAAACCATTAAATTTCAAGGTTTATGTTTAACAACTGAATGAATTTAATAAAAGCATCTTAATACGAAACATCATGAACATTTTTCAAACTGAAGTCCTTCTTGAGTGACACATTTTTCAATTTTAGTCAATACAGAATTGCAGATTGTATTTATGGAATTTTGGTTTACTGTCGGGTGACTTTTGACCAACCCTGTATATTTATATAGTGGCAAGGGTATTCTACTCACGATTGTAAGGTCATGCGTTTGAATCCCAGCGGGTCGTTTTGTTCTTCATTATGACACTTTATTTCATATTGCTCCTGTCAACTCGGCTGGCAAAAATGAGAAGTTCTTCTGATTTAAAGGTCCGACCTTGTCATATTTTGTGTCACGCTGAATCTCCCTCAGAACTACATTAAGGGTACGTGTATCTGTGGAATGTTAAGCAACTTGCACGTTAATTTCACGAGCAAACAGTTCCGTTGATCAACTGGAACCCTCGTCGTCGTAATCGACGGAATGAAGGTTATCTCTATACAAAATACGTATGTGTTGTGTATATATGTGTGTGTATGTATGTATGCATGTATGTATGTATGTATGTGTGTGTGTATAATGCATACACACACCTATGAATACATGTATTCATAAGTGTGTATGTGTATGTATGTATATACAGGTTTGGCCAAAAGTCACCTGACAGTAAATAAAAACCCATTTAATTCCAAGTTTAAACAAATAATTATTTTATATGAGACTTCGCTAATAAATAGACAAATGTTGAAAAATACACGTTGATTTTAACTCACAGCATTGAATTATTAAACATTGATAATTGGAATGAATAAATAAAATTGAATATCAAGTATTTATGAAACATTGTGCAACAAATTTCAGGTTCGAAAATAGTACAAATTAAGTAAGACTTGTTTCTGGGTCAAAAAATTGTCCTGATTCTGATTCTGACCTTTATTTCTCCAGATTAGGCACCGTTTTCCTGTAACATGAACCATATGTTTTATAATATTTTGCATAATGTTGCGTATTGAACACAACATTGCAAATACGGTAAGTTACAAAAAACAAAAATTTATTTGGTATAACAAAACATATATTGGTTATGAATTAAAAACACACCTGTCAGTTTAAACAACTTTTGTCCTTCTAAGCCTCTTGTGCGGAGTGTTATCTTTTTTCATATCCCAGCAGTAGTCTGCCAACATGCCAGGGTTCCATTTTCTTTTGAATCGTTGCTCCATCACTGAAATATCCTCATGGAATCTTTCGTCATGTTCATCACTCACATCACCAAGATTTTCTGCCAAAACATCCAAATGAGAGTGAAGCACATGAACTTTTAGAGACATGTTACATCACATATCATGATAATGACTCAGCAGATCATTCACAACTTGCACATAGTCTTCAGAACGATAGTTGCCCAGGAAGTTATTGCAAACTTTCTTGAACGACTCAAAGGCAAGCTACACTTTTCTCTTGAGATGTGTGATGAAGGTTTCATCAAGTACAATTTTTCGAATTTGGGGACCTATGAAGAAACCTTCTTTAATTTTAGCTTGACTCAGGGAAGGGAACTTTTCTGCAAGATATGCAAATGCGGAGGATTCCGTGTCCAAGGCTTTCACAAGTTGCTTAAACAAACCAAGTTTAATATGCAAAGGTGGTAAAAAATTCTATCACTTTTCACAAGTGGCTTGTGCATGATGTGTTTTCCTTGCTCAATTTCATCTCGGATCGGTCAATCCTTGCATACATAATGTTCAACTCTTGCCCTGGAATTCCATAAGCACAGGAAGCAGCAAAATTTAGTATAGCCAAGCTGAAGGGCAGTAAGCATGGCCACAGCCTTAAAATCTGCACAAATATGCCAGGTATGATAATCATACTGTATGTTTGTTAGAATTGCTTTCAGATTTTCATACGATTCTTTCATGGTTGTGCTATAACCTATGGGAACAGAAGGCAGAGTGTTACTATTGTGTAGCTGAACAGCTTTGATGCTGTACTTGGATGCATCTATGAAAAGTCGCCAGTTGGTTTTATCATATGGTATTTCCAGTTGCTCAAAAAGTTCAGTGATGTCATTACAAAAGCATAATCATCCTTCATGGTGAATAATGCAAGCAGATCCTCTGTACATTTTCTGTACAGTGTTATCTTCAATCCTTTCTCAAGAAGATTACACACACAATGACACACACACACACACACACACACACACACACCCTTACACATATATACATACGAGGGACTTCCACACAGTTTCCGCCTCCCAAATTCACTCGCAATGCATCGATCGGTCGAAGGCTGTAGTAGAATCCACATGCCCCAAAGTGCCGCGTAGTGTGACAAAACTTGAAACCACTTGGTTTCAAAGCGAGTTTCTTAATCACAGAGCTACTCCTATAGACACGACTGGGCGCGCGCACACACACATACAAACACATACACACGAACAAACAAACACAAATGGACATAAATAAAATTTGTATGATCTCCTTTGACTTCTACTTATGCTAATCTCTGTGTAATGCTTCTAGTAATTAATTAATTAACTGGTGTAGCCAACACTTTTAGCGCAATTAGATTCGTACGGGTTTGCGTCTATTTATAAGTTGCTATAAGCTTATATATTGTCTGTGGAAGGGAAAACATGTAACTGATCGCTATTTCACATTCGTCAAATAAACTGCATTCTTCTGGCTACAGATCTGAACAAATTTCTAGTTTAAACACGCTATTTCGTTTTCACTATAAAACCATTCTGTGTGTTTACAAAATCCACACGCTCGCGAATTCTTACATTTCTACAAAGATACACACAGGTGCACAAATACAAACATATGTATATACACACACAAACACACATATAACATAGTACTGAAAACACGACTGTGTTCTACTTTGACATTTTTAAAAGGTTATTTCTTATCTGTATTTCAAACACATTCTTTCTCAGCAATAATGTTCTAAAATTCAGTTTTTAATCAACGTCTCCATGATATCTCAGGTTTGTCTTCAGGATATGCGGTGGGGTATACTTGTGAGATATCTTTTATCATAGTATGCGGCTTTTGTTTATGTAAACTTTACAACTAGAATTTTAATCACGTAGATTTCACAACCACGATTTGATAAAACAGAAATGTTAGAATTCTATATAATCAGATTCGAATATTTGCCGATAACGTACAAGACTAACGGTCAACTACTGGTTGTACGATTAATACACTGTTGTTTTCCTGAACAAAAACCGCCTACTATAAAAATAAATGGAGCAGTAGACAAGCCAACATGACTTCAAATGTGACAATTATTCGGTAGCCATGATAAAACTCCGAGTTTCGGATGTCGGAGCGGCAATCCACGCCGGTATCTCTTCAGTTATCGGGCCATCGAAAAAAGTGCTATGAAAATGGCCGTTAAGCAAAGGGAAATTACTGTGTGATTGACCGTTATTAAGACAAAAGAGCTATTAGAATGACCGCTAAGTAAGGGGAGGGAGTATAGGTAAGGGAGTAAAAATATTCATAGTAATCGCTTAAGAAAAGCATTGAGAAATATATGAAAACTTTCTTCCTTTCAAATGAATAACAAGTATCTCTTAGACACGAAAGACACCTAAAAAAATGCCACCAAATAAAAAGACGAAATTAGAACATTTTCATGATTTCCACATACCGTGTCCACAATAAAAGCTGTTTCAAACGCATGCACTCACACATATACATACATACATACATACATACATACATACATACATACATACATACATACACAGACTTGATACTAATTTTCAGATTGGTGTGTAAATACTACAAAGGAGAAAGCTGATTCGAAGACTACAGATCCAATCCATCACTGGAACTGTAAGAATCTGTAAAACTTTCCAGACGTTTATCATTTAAGTATATATGATCATGTCTAGAAATGCAACTATATACATGAGAAAACACACATAAAAATAAAACATACAAATCTGCACGTATACATACATACATTCATAGATACATAATACATACATTCATTCATTCACACATACATACATACATACATACATACATACATACATACATACATACATACATACATACATACATACATACCCTGTTGTTGATATTGAAATTCCAATGAAGGAGTCTAGGATTTAGGTTAGAAACCGGCTCTTTCTCTATTGGCAAGAAATCTTGAAATAGAACAGAATAATGAAATACATACATACGTACATACATACCGTTACAAAATGAGTCAGGTGCCAAGAATTTTGTGCGCTGGCACTTATCAAACTGATTTCAAATCCAGACGGGGACATGTATTTCGGTTTTAATGAAATTTCCTTGAACTAGAATAAGATATACAAACAATTACAATGTCACTTAGATCGTGCATATTTTTCAACGAAAAAATAAATTTAAAATATAGGGAAGATTTATTGACATATATGCATACATTAGCACATAAAAATGACAGTTCTGGTGAAAGATTCATTTTCCTGTTTGCATCAGAATACGTACCTACTCTCTCTCTCTCTCTCTCACACACACACACACACACACACACACACACACATGCACACACACTCACACACACACACACACACACACACACACACCAGTTTAGAGAGATATCCTATCCGTGCGTATACTGTGGTAGCTCTCAGTAATATTCCAGGTTATGGCTAACCGCCTCGATTAATTTTTAACGCCGTCACTGACACTGTAAAATCCTCGAATGAGTAATTCCCTGATAACTTCATTGAATGATAACATTATCCGGAGTGTACATAAATAAATTTTTCAGAATGTATCAGTCTCCATATTCTCTATCGTTAAAATTATTGGATATACATTCATACGTAAAGATATGTGTGTGTTATTATGTTGCGGCCATGCTGGGGCACCACCTTGGGGAATTTTAGTTGAACGAACCGACCTCAGTACTTTCAGTTCTATATTTAAGAGATGAGGAATTATGTATATTATTTACATTATTTGCACTTGGCGGATATTTGTCCTCTTCTTGTTTGTTGTTAACACAATGTTTTGGCTGATATACCCTCCAGCCTTCATCAGGTGTCTTAAGGAAATTTCGAACCTGGGTTCTCATTCCTAAGGTATTTTTCGATGTTGTTATTATTATTATTATTATTATTATTTTTATTATTATTATCATTATTATTATTATTATTATTATTATATTATTATTATTATTATTATTATTATTATTATTATTATTATTATTATTATTATTGAGTGAGAGAGCAGTGCATGCAATCAAAGTGACACTGGGGTACAATATACGAAGCCCAGTATACCCATCATGACTACCCGTCAGATAAGGGTACTCCAGGCACATGCATCACAACCATATGTGCGCGATATGGTGATCTCATATGAAGATAAACAGCACATGACCTTGCAGGTGGGGCGCAGTTAGAATTTTCTTCTGGTCGAGTAACCCATCCCACTCAAAAGGTCCTTGAATAAGGGTTAGTTAAGGATGTTAAATGAAACACCCATGTTTCCAGAGGTGAATTATTTAAACCCCAAATAATCCCTCTCAACACATGGCTATGGTGCTCCCCCACTACTTCTGCTCGTGATCAGACATGCACATACCGTCAGCCACTAAGGGACATGCTCAACTGGTTAAGGTCAAACAACTGATAAGCAAATCTATAGTACTGAGCAGAATATTTGCTGTAGCCCATCTTTTATACCAAGACAAAACAATGTACATGATAACACTTCCAATCAGTTAAGATCAGATGCCATGAGAGCCACTGCCTGGTACTGCATCAGGGCATTTATTATTATTATTATTATTATTATTATTATTATTATTATTATTATTATTCAGGTCACTGCTTGGAATCGAACTAGGAATCTTGGGGTTAGTAGCACGCACTCTTAACCACTACGCAACGGGCATAGGGCGTAATAGTCAGAGTGCGTGCTACTACCAAGATTCCGAGTTCGATTCCAGGCAGTAACCTGAATAATAATAATAATAATAATAATAATAATAAATAATAATAATAATAATAATAATAATATATAATAATAATAAGAAGAAGAAGAAGAAGAAGAAGAAGAAGAAGAAGAAGAAAGAAGAAGAAGGAGAAGGAGAACAACAACAACAACAACAACAACATCGAAAAATTCCTTAGAAATGAGAACCCATGTTCGAAATTTCTCCAAGACACCTGCTGAAGGCTGGAGGGTACATCAGCCGAAACGTTTCGTTAACAACAAAAAAGATGAGGACAAATATCCGTCAAATGTAAAGAATGTAAACCCAGTACTGTCTTTTTGAGGATTGAACTTATTGATTCGATCTTTTATAGCCTGGCAATAAAGTTTCATTTGATCGTATCATCATTGATGCATTTAGACTATGTACCTACAAATTTACACAAAACCCTAGAAATACTAGATTTTTCAAAGAAAGAGCAAAAAAAATTGATATGCATTCGCCAAAATCCAATCTATTTGCCGCACACTGAAGAAATTGATATGCATTCGCCAAAATCCAATCTATTTGCCGCACACTGAAGATATGTAAGACATTCCAAAGATATTCTGTCTAAGAATCTGCAGAAGAATAGATGCACATAGGTGGGTGCGTGCATCGACAGCTCAACCAACACATCAACTTAGCCAAATATTTACGAACACCGGGAATTCGCTTAATTCAAATACTCCTCGCTTGGTTAGCAACCAGCTTGAACTCTCTTAAGTATTTGAATAAAACCCAAAGAAAAAAACAATCTGGCTATAGTAAGTTGCTTGCTTACTACTAACCACATGGTTCCGGATTTAGTCCCACTGCGTGGCACCTTAGGTAAGTATCTTCTATTATATTCACGGGCCGGCCAATGCATTCTGATGGATTTGGTAGACGGAAACTGAATGAAGCCCGTCGTATATGTGTGTGTGTGTTTGTGTGTCTGTGTTTGTCCCACCACCACCACCACCACCACCATCGCTTGACAACCGATGTTGGTGTCTTTACGTCCCCGTAACATAAGCGTTTCTGCAAAAGAGGCCGACAGGATAAGTACTAGGCTTAAAAAGAATAAGTCCTGGGGTCGATTTGTCCGACTAAAGGCGGTGCTCCAGTAGGTCCGCAGTCAAATGACTGGAACAAATAAAAGAATGTATATATGTATATACATAAACATTGAACATTCCCAAATCTGTAATGGTGTCTTTCTAAATTTGCATGTTAACGTTCGTCAGAGAGAATATATGAGTATGGAGGTAGACCTGTAACTCTTCACTTACACCCTATTCTCTGAATGCGCGTATGTTAATGTACATGTGGGTACCTACATGTTTGCATGATCTGTTTGTGCAAATTTGTGTGTTTTTGTCAGTGTGTATGTATATGCCATTGCGTGCTGTATCAGCCAACGATCACTTTTTCACGTTCCCGTTCTCTCTCTTTCAAACTTCACTATTTCTCAGACTTTGCCTTGCTGTTTCTCCATCCCTTTTTCTCTCCCCGCTACTGTTTACATTCTTTCTCTTTTTTCGTACACTCTTCTTCTCACCCTTCTCTCTCTCTCTCTCTCTCTCTCTCCTCTCTCTCTCTCTATCTATCTATCTATCTATCTATCTATCAATCTATCTATCTATCTATCCTTCTCTCTCCAAATGTCTCCGTATCACATCCTCTGTCCATTTACACCATGTCTTGCGTTTCTCTCTCACACATTCTCTCTCTTTCTCTTTGTCCGTCTCCCACCCTTTCTCTCACTAATATTCTTTTACCTTCTTTCTTGTTTCTCTCTTTCTCTCTTCTTTCCCATCTTACATTGCCACTGTGTAGAAGAAGAAAGACTGTAAGCAGTGATTTAATTAACTTGCCACAGTGAAGCCATACCTGGAAATTTCTTTCCTTCAGGTGTGTGTATATGTGTGCGGGTATGTGTGTGCGTGATACAGTGAACTACATTTTTTTTTAACATTTTTTCATCATCATCATCACCACCACCACCAGCACCACTTCCATCATCATCATCATCATCACCATATCGCCATCATCATCATCGTCGTCGTCATCACCATATCGTCATCATCTTCATCTGTTTATGCCGACATGACCTGCACCGGCGCCAACACCGATACTGCAGTTCAGCTATGGAGCAAAGAAACTAATTCACCAACGCCAAGCAATCATGTTACAATCACCACCAGCATGTGTGTCCTAGAATAGTGTATATGTAATATGCGCGCGCTCTATTACAATTGTTTGCGTATTACATCTTTACAGACGTGCTTTAGTAGTAGTGCACATATGCTCACACAGAAATACACTCTTCTGTGTGAATATGCATACATGTAAGCATTTATGATTATTTGTTTATGCGTCAGTGTGTATGTGTAAAGAAACCATGCCAAAACAGACACTTGAAACCAAGTACAGGGCAGTATTTGAGCATACCGTCCAACCCATGCCAGCATGGAAAGTGGAGCTTAGGTGATGATGATGATGATGAGGATGGTGACGACGGTCATATATATATATATATATGCATAGGCGCAGGAGAAATTTGCTTCCCAACCACATTATTCTTGGTTCAGTCCCACTGCTAGGCATCTTGGGTACGAGTCTTCTACTATAGACTTGGGTCGACCAAATGGTAGATGGAAACTGATAGAAGCCCGTCGTATACATATATATGTATGTATAAATGTATGTATATATGTAGGTATGAAAGTATGTATGTATTTGTGTTTGTCCCCCTCATCATCTGAGAAACGATGTTGGTGTGTTTACGTCCTCGTAACGTAGCAGAGTGTGTGTGTATACCTATAATAACTATATATATAATAGAGAGAGAGAGAGAGAGAGAGAGAGAGAGAGAGAGAGAGACATAGGTATATACATATATACACACATACACAGATATTAGGAATACATTTATGGGGAGGGCGTTACTATATATATATATATATACATGCGTATTGCCTTTTATCGTTTGATTGTTTCAGTCAAGAGACTGTTGCGGCCATGCTGGAGCACCGCCTTGAACAATCTTTGTCGAATGCATCGACTTCCAGTACTTATTTAAAAAAAAAACTTGATACTCATTCTGCAGGTTTATTGCTTCCGAACCGCTAAGTTACGCCCGCGTAAACACACCAGCACCTGTTGTCAAATGGTGGTGAGGAACAAAATACAAGCGCACAGATAGAAAGATAGATAGACAGATAGACTCATACATACCTTCATACTTACATATATACATACATAAATGCATGCATACATAAGTATATACGTACATACATATATGCATACATACATACATGCATGCATACATATATGCATGGTTTTTGTTGGAAACTGAGTGTCCATGTCTGTAAGGGTACTGTTTTAACATACGCTGTCTGTTAATATATGTTGAATGTTTATATTCCAGTATATGTTTGTTTAAAATTATATACAGTTGTCTGCGCATATCCCATATACTGATGGTTGTGTTTGTTTGTTCATACCAGTCATCTCTGTAACTCTGTATCGACCAGGCTATCCGATGTTGTTGTACACCGCTGGTCACAATGTGTTTCATCACATTGTTGTTGCTTTCGAATGATGCCACCCTGCTGACATGGCAGCCAGGCCAACATTTCGTCTAAAGCTGAGTCAACAGGAGCAATGTGAAATTAAGTGCGTTACGTCCAAGAACACAACACACCGCCGGTCTGGGAATCGAAACAGCGATCTTCCTATCGTGAATGTAACACCCTAACCATTAGGCCACGCGCTTTCACTCCATTTCAGACGTACATGTAAATAAACCGCTTTTATAACTAATTTGTTTTTAATGTGATTACAAAACTGTCGGATGACATGGCAGAATCCGCGCTAGGAGGTGTCGCTAATATCTTTTGACAAGGTAATATTGTGTGTGACGTAATAATTATTGCTACCACTGCGTTGGCATTGTGATACCCTATGATGCAATGATATTCGCTATTATTGTATGACAGTGCAGTATCCGTATGATGTATTAACAACGTTCTCTACTTTCATGTATGGTGACATTAAGCCATTGTTTCAGTAAAACTGGCTACTGCTATTTAACACTCTACATTTGCTACATAGTAACATATATTTCTACTAGCTATACATTTATTAAATCTACATTCGCAGTTCTCGAATCATAAGCGATAGAAAAGTCTAAATTTGGAAGAACTTTTGTCTACATTCTCTTTTAAACAAGAACTTCTATTTTGTTGGATGGCGCCAAACGTCAATTTTCTCTCAAGCTTTTAATCACAGTTTGATATAATATGGTTTCTCTGCAGTGAATTTTCTTAAACCAATTCTAGAACTCATTAAATGAAAGTAAAGGTAAGAATGGGCTATTTCCTGTTAATAATTATGCCTCGTAGTATACTTGGAATTGTTAATGTAGGTTAACCCTGGTCAGCAGTAATCAAAGACGTTCCTGCTGCGACCAACCTGTCACATTTTGGTTAGGACGTATGTAGGAGTACCGACGCTAGAAATAGAGAGCAGACACGAAACCTCTGGTTCTATGCCACTGCTTGGCCTTTGAACTTGGCTCGAGCTTTTTAGTGCATCTTGGTTGACGAAAACTGTGTAGAAACTGTTTATCGCAGTTATGTCACGCTTATTCCGTCTGAAAATTACGTTAAGGGTATACGTAAGGGTACACGGTGAGCTGGCAGAAACGTTAGCACACCGGGTGAAATGCTTAGCGGTATTTCGTCTGCCGCTACGTTGTGAGTTCAAATTCCGCCGAGGTCGACTTTGCCTTTCACCATTTCGGGATCGATAAATTAAGTACCAGTTACGCACTGGGGTCGATGTAATCGACTTAATATCCCTTTGTCTGTCCTTGTTTGTCGACTCTATGTTTAGCCCCTTGTGGGTAATAAAGAAATAGGTATAGGCATCTGCTAATTACTCAGCCGACCTCACGCATTAATTCAATCAGTTGGTTGTGAAATTCATGTGGGCCGAAATCGATGTGAGAGGTTCTATCATCATCGCCGTCAACGTCGTCGTTGTCATCATCATCCTCAGCATCATCATTGTCGTCGTCATCGCTATCAGCAACACCACCATCACCATCATGATCATCGTGATCATCACTCCCGTCACAACCAACACCTACACCATCAACACCATCATCATCATCACTAACACCACATCATTATCACCATTACCACGATCACCATCGTCATCATTATCGTCATCATCATTATCATCAACATCACCAACACCGCCTCTATCATCAATATCATCATCGTCACCACCATCATCTTCATCATCACCACCACCACCATCAAGATTCTAATCATCATCGCCATAATCACCTCCATCACCATCACGACCAGCACCACTGCCACCACCACCACCGCCACCACCACCACCATCACCAGTATCATCATTATCATCATCATCATCATCTAGAACTACATTATCCAAGGTGCCATTCGGCTCATAATACTGTGGAATGAGATTAGAGGCTATAACCACCATTTAATGGGACCTTGGCTCTTATATGTATATAGAAGGTTGAGTACCTACATAGACCTAACGTCATAGATTTGCTTAGAGGATTAGGCGTATTGTTAAGATAGCACTAATGTGATAAATTTTATGGTAATAAACCTTAACAAATCTCAGAAGAGAAGCTTGAAACTTTAATTCGGTGAGTTGTTTTTATATGTCTTCATAAGCACACAATTTGCTCTGCTGAATAATTTAAGTATGTGATCTTCAGTACTAAATTTCATTTCATATTCATGGGCGCAGGAGTGGCTGTGTGGAAAGTAGCTTGCTTACCAACCACATGGTTCCAGGTTCATTCCTATTGTGTGGCATCTTGGGCAAGTGTCTTCTATTTATTGCCTCGGCCGACCAAAGCCTTGTGAGTGGATTTGGTAGACGGAAACTGAAAGAAGCCCGTCGTATATATGTGTATATATATATATGTATGTGTGTATATGTTTGTATGTCTGTGTATGTCCCCATGACATCGCTTGACAGCCGATGCTGGTTCCTTTACCTCCTCGTAATTTAGCAGTTCGGAAAATAGACCGATAGCATATGTACTAGGCTTCCAAAAAATAAGTCCTGGGGTCGATTTACCCGATTAAGGCGGTGCTCCAGCATGGCCGCAGTCAAATGACTGAAACAAGTTAAAGAGAATGTGATTATTTTTACCCAGTGACGTCGGGAGTAATATTTGTGGGCCTCATTTTCAGAACGTCAATACCATAATCACACCTGTCTTGTTGAAACTGGACCCGGACCATGTCACCTCAGATTTATTGAAATTCCGATGCTTCCGTTCTTTGGCGTATCTGTTTTATGGAGGATTTCATAACAGAAGGTAATCTTCAGAATTAGATGAGAAATAATTTAAGTTCGAAAACGGGTTAAGTGGTTGATTTCTTCTTATTCTTTTTCATCGTCATCATCGTCATTATTATTATTATTATTAGTATTAGTATTATTATTATTATTATTGTTGTTGTTGTTGTTGTTGTTGTTATTATTATTATTATTATTATTATTAAGGCGGTGACCTGGCAGAATCGTTAGCACACCGGGCAAAATACTTACCTATGTTTCGTCCCTCTTAACGTTCTGAGTTTAAATCTCGCTGAGGTCGACTTTGCCTTTCATCCTTTCGGGGTCGATGAAATAAGTACCAGTTGAGTACCGTGGTCGATGTAATCGACTTAGTCCCTCCCCACAAATTTCAGGCTTTGTGTCTATGATTAACCATAGGACAAGCGACTTGGTATACCGTCGTAGTTTTCCTTTTTGATTCATAAGACATATTTGTGCTACATTAAAGATATTAGTAATGAACCCTGTATTGTGGAAGATGAAGAAACGGTAGCCGAATGAAGTTTTTGCAACCATCCAGCATTCTTCTTGTGCTCCTTTTCTATGCTCTAGATGTCACTCCAAAACATTTGACTTTCATTGTTATCTGGTATCAACTTTTCATCTGTACATTCTCCATTTATTTCTTTTTCGAATCTCTTCTGATCTAGTCTGAAAAACCTATTCTGGTGGTAACCCTTCATTCTTTGGTCGTATCTTACCATCTTTGCTTTCTTTGCAACGAGGTGTTGTTCCAGTTCCCCCATAACCTCTTTCAGACCCTTTCTTTCAATATTATACTTCCTGTTCAGTGCCCTGTAGTTTTGTTCTTTTCGGTTTAACACAGAAATGTCCTTCGACAGCATATCTAACCCCGCCTGTATTCTTCTTTAGCACCATGGATACTTTCTTTTGTCACTCCCATTATATGTCTTTTTCTTGACATCAACACTCACATTTTCTGCTACAACAATATTTGCTGCCTTGATCAGATTATTTGTTTTTGTGATGTTTTTTTGTTCTGATGTATTTCAGAATTTCATTCACATTTTTCGTTTTTTGGTTCAATTTCCACCGATCAACCTTTTTAAGGTTTCAAATAATGTCGCTATCGTTCTCCTTTATCCTGTCGTAGATTGTCTTTTGCGCATCTGTCATGTCATCATTAGCTTTATTGTCTTCTTCCAAACTATGTTTATGTCTCTCATCGAGTAAGTTATCGCTGTTCTATTCTTGTGGTTTATTAGAGCTTTCACCTCTGTTTTCTGCTATGGCATTACTGTTATCAGTAAGAACTGTATTTTCATCGTTTCCTCTACAGCTGTTTTCCAATACCCGTCTTTCGACAGCTTCAAGATCTACTTCTGTGAACCAACGGTTTTTTCTTATTACACTAGGTTGATCATATAATCTCTGTTCCGTGGGTTGAAATTATCCTCTTTCCCTCCATTGATCATACATACGAATAGAAGTCAAAAATACTTCTGTGTCACAGGATATTCACAAATCTAATACAGGCATGGTAGGAAAGAAGTCCAGTGAACATTAAAAACTTTTTACCTCTGCTAGGCCAGCACAAGCAATACTGATCAACTCGGTACCAGTTTCAAAATAAGCGCCAAATAGGAGCCGGTTTCTTATCAGTCAAAGTCTATCAGCTTACCACTACCAAAATTTCTTGCCACCATGCCCGCAGAAGTTCGTTTATAGTGACCAAACACTATTTAACCAATGAAATGCATGAAATTATTTATAACTTTTTTCTACTCTGGGCATAAGACTCGAAATTTTGGAGAAGGGGGCTAGTCAATTAGATCGACTCCAGTACGCAACTAGTACTTATTTTATCGACTCCGAAAGGATGAAAGGCAAAGTCTACCTCGGCAGAATTTGAACTCAGAACGTAGCGACAGACGAAATATGGTTAAGTATTTTGCCTACCATGCTAACGTTTCTTATTTCTTTATTGCTCACAAGAGGCTACACACGAAGGGGACAAACAAGGACAGACAAACGGATTAAGTCGATTACATCGACCCTAGTGCGTAACTGGTACTTAATTTATCGAGTCCGAAAGGATAAAAGGCAAACTCGACCTCAGCGGAATTTGAACTCAGAACGTAATGGCAGACGAAATACCGCTAAGCATTTCACCCGGCGTGCTAACGTTTCTGCCAGCTCGCCGCCTTAGGGATGGTATTATTAAATTACCATCACGTGTGGCAAGCGAGTTATCAGCTGTACAGGCAAATTACTAAAATATATACATACAATATAAGAAATTTATATATATATATATATTGGCCTGCTCGCTTAGCCAGCGGGATGGCGTCATTTGAAGGCTAAAACAATGGAAAGCGCATTGTGACCAGCGATGTGTAGCAACATCTGATAGCCTGGTCGGTCACGGTGATCACGGTGATATATATATATATATATATATATGTACGTATGTACACGAAAGCACCACATGAACATCTACATCGATAAAAATAGTTCTGTACCACGGAATATTCACTAATCTAATACAGGTATGGAAGGAAAAATTCCAGTGAACATTAAAAATGTCTTACCTCTGCTGGGTCTGTATTAGTTTTATGACTATTCCGTGTTACAGAAGTATTTTTGACTTCTATTTTTAGCAATGTAGTAGCTTATGTGTTGCCTTCGTGTATATATATATTTTATATATCTATGTAATACATACATATCAGATGCATATATATGTATATATATATATATATATATATATAATATATATAGATATATATATATATAATAGATAGATAGATAGATAGATAGATAGATAGATATATAGATAGATAGATAGATATAGATAGATAGATATATTATAGATAGATGATAGAGATACATATATACATATACATATTTATATATATATGAATATATATATGCATATATACATATATATGTATGTGTGTATATATATATATATATATATATATATATATATATATATATATATATATATTATATGTATATATAATTCGTGAGCGTTGTGTTACATCATTTTCCCTAGAGATTAGTGATTTAGAAAAGAGATCCATTTTGTGGAGAAAAATCACAGGGAAATATAACCACCTGACGCCATTCTTATGCAAGTATTTGTTTATCTAGAGATCCTAATCTAATGCATTTTCTGAAGCAATGTGCATCAAATATTGTCTATCACTTTCCAGTTTTTACGTGCACCAACACACGGACAGGTAGACTTACGCACACGCAGACGTAGACACACACACACACACGCATATATATATTCATTCATTCATGCATACACAAATATATATACATATATGTATATAGATATACACATACATATATACATATATATATATATTATATACACATACATATATACATTACTATATATATATATATATATTATATATATATATATATTATATATATATAGAATGGTTGTATACTGTCAATCTATGGTGTGTTTATGTCCCCGTTACTTAGCGATTCGGCAAAAGAGACCGATAGAATAAGTACTCTTAGATTGACAGTATACAACCATTCTATCGCCCCACCACTGTACATGTCTCTACGAGAGATTTAGAAATTCAGTATTTCTTATATATATATAATTATATGTATATATATATTTCAAATCAAAGAAATGAGTCAAAGAGAAAATGAGAACGATCGTTTCGACACGTCTTGCACCGGTACCTCGCGGAGGAGATACGGTACACCTGCTTATGGTGCACCCATCGGTCTAGATGTATGCCGTCAGGTGATTTTTTCAAAAGGTAACTCTCATAACAAGCTCAGTTTCGCTTGGTTCTATTACAATATATGTCGTATTTGAGTGTAGCAGGGTGCATACGGGCTTGGTGGTTTTCAATGAAATTAAGTCGATAGAGTTTATCTTTTATATATGCGGGTAATGCCTCTACATATAGTTTATAGTAGGTAAAACAGAAATAAGAAAAATATGGAAAAGATTATTTAGAGGAGTATACCGTAAGCTCGTGTAAGCACACACATTGACACACACATGGACTCAGCATACTTATTCCTTTATTTCCCACAGGGATCTAAACATAGAGGAAAGATAGATAGATAGATAGATAGATAGATAGATAGATAGATAGATAGATAGATAGATAGATAGATAGATAGATAGATAGATGGGGAGTTTTATTTGGTTATATATAATCTAAAACCTAGCAGGAATCTCGAAATTTTAGGCTGCTTCCGGTATTTTACTGCTTTAATTGTTATATTTCACCGGTTTCGGCAAAAAAATTGTAATTCATTTTGTTCAAGTTGTCGGTTTGTTATCCGCCAATGAAGGCATTCAACCAATGTTTGGTGCTTCGAATGTTAGAACCACAATTGTGTGTCGTATTTCTTGCACAAAAAACTAAGTAATTCCTCAAGAATTAATTACTTTATAAGTTGTTTATATTTTCTTAGAAGCTGAATCGTAGTTACCATTCATATCTTTGACTTTCCTACTCTTCAACTACACAATAAAGGGTAACTTGAAGAACAGAACTACGTTTCATGATTCTTCAATTTCTGTTATGCTGCGCGCGCGCGCACACACACACGTTCGTTCAAAAACTCCTACACAGAGACACACATATACATATACATGTATAGTGCGCACATATATTTACACACACACATATATATATATACCCACACTATATATACAACACACACTATATAGATATTATATATATCTATATATATCTATATATATATATATACCTACATCTATATATATATATATACATACATACATATATATATATACATACATATATATTATATCTATATATATATATATATATACATACATATATATATTTACATATATATATATACAAACATATACATATATATATACATACATATATATATATACATACATACATATATATATACATACTATATATATATATACATACATTTATATATATACATACATACATATATATACATACATACATACATACGTACATAAATACATACATACATATATATATATATATATATATATATATATACACAAACACATACACGCACATACGACTGGTTATTCTCTTTTATTTTTGCTTGGAAATCCTCAAAAAGATGACCGACTTCTTTTGATTGCAAAGTACATATGTTCTTTTTTCTTTCATGTTTTCTCACAGAGAGCGAGGCAAATGAAAGACAAACACATATTAAATCGCTCCGATGACTTTCTGACGTGGAAACACGTCTTGTGAAAAGGAAAGACCAGCTGACGATGCGTGCCACGTCGCTGAGGGAAAAGGATGTCGGGATAGCTTCGCGTAAAAATCTAGGCACGTGTGACATACAGACGTCTTTAAAGTGAATGCAAAATATTTTTTAAGTAGCTATCAATCTGAGTGGGAATATATATGGGTGTCTATATATATATATATATATATATATATCTTTATTTCTTTATATATATATATATATATATATATATATATATATATATATATACATATATATGTTTGTGTGTAATTATATATATATGTGTGTGTGTGTGTGTTGTGTATATATATATATATTGTGGTGTGGTGTGTGTGTGTGTGTGTGTGTGTACACAGACACAGACCCACACAACTCCTTTTATCTTTTACTTGTTTCAGTCACTAGACTGCAGCCATGCTGGGGCACCGCCTTGAAGAATTTATAGTCAAATAAATTGACCCCAGAGCTTAATCTTTGAAGCCTGGTACTTATCCTATCGGTTTCCTTTTGCCGAAGCGCTACTTTACTGGGACGTAGACAAAGCAACCCCAAAGTGCTGGGGGTGGGGTGCCTTTGTCGTTACCTCTCATAGATATATGTAAACATTTTCACTGTATAAAACGGTATTGCGTAGAGTAGACCCGTTTTATACGCCGGTTAAAAACAAATCAGAATTTTTCAAACTTTTCTCATGGCTGTTCATAAGAAAGGATCCTCAGGTTAAACTGCACTGTCTACACAATGATTTTAAATGTATATTTATTAAAAGCTTCACTATAGGATTACTCTCAATTGTCTCGGAACTAAATCATGTAACATACTGATGTATTTAACAGCCGATATATGAATGTATATATAAGCTGTGGTTCTCAACCAAGGATCATATGCCCCACCCCCTGGGGATCCACAGCAGAATTTTAAGGGGCCAGGAAAAAGATTTGCTTAGATGTATTTATTGCAAGAAACAGCAAGATTTCTTTCTCAAATGATTTACCATAACTCAATCTAAACAAGTTTAAGTGTGTAAAAATAGGAATTTAGAAAGAAGCATCTGTAAAATTAGTATTAAACATTGAATAATAGTTATAGGGGCCAACCAGAGAAAGATAGTAATCAAAGGGGTCCAGATGTAAAGAAATAAAAAGCGTTTGAGCATATATATATATATATATATATAACTTATATTATAGCACACGTTTCTTCATAAGATTTTTCTGCAGTAATTGTATCTCGATACTCTTCCCTGACTGAAGTAGACATTAAGCGGAAAATAGTAGACGAAATTACACAAATCTGTCTTCTGTCTATTCCAGAAGAGGGAACAATGGTTTAGCGGCATTGTCTATTTACACGGCAAAGTTTAAAAGCATGGAACAGGTGGTGATAAACAATTGACAACTGAAGAGGAGTTAGAGCTCTATGGGTATTTCGACCGGTACTTGTCTCTCATTGTATGTCTACGTAGTTTTCGCTCACTGTTGATGTCCTGTACATAATATGTATTTTTTCACTTATATATATATATAATATATATATATATATATATATATATATATATATATATGTATTATATATATATATATGTGGTGTATATATATATATATATAATATATATATAATAAATGTATTATATGCAACCTGAATATTATGAATCGAGTACTCATTTTGTCTTTCGTGAGGAACAGTAAAATTGTAAAATTTGAATCTACGAAACATGTATATATTCATATATGCATTATATATATAATATATATATATATATATATATGAAGAGAGAGAGGGGGAGAGAGGGGTGTATAGATAGATAGATAGATAGATAGATAGATAGATAGATAGATAGATAGATAGATAGATAGATAGATAGATAGATAGATAGATAGATAAATAGACAGATAGATATACACTTATACCCACACACATACAATCAAAGACACGCACACATAGATATATTTACAAATATACATATATACAGAAATACTATTTATGTCATTTATGGAATATTTCTGCCATGTATAGATGTGTACATAACATGATCATTTATTCTTATTACGAGCTAAAATTACTCGGCCGTTGCACAAGATATGCCTTCGGCAACCCGCCATCAGGTTAATATTCTGCTTCTAATGGCCTGTGATTGGAACTTGTTTTCTTGACTGGATTCCTTAGAAGTTCCACCATGTAATCTATATATATATATATATATATACATACATTATTCAATATATATATATGTATATATATAATATATATATATATAATATATATATATATATATATATATATATATATATGAAAATTAGATACATATATATATATATATATATCATTCAATGTTCTCTGTCTTCCTTTGGAAGATGTTAATGAATATCGTCTTTTGAGTGGGTAGAAAGAATGTTAAAGATTTATATGGAAATATACACACAAAGACACTCATATAACGATATATCTGCCCATATCTAGATATATACACGTGCTCACAGACACACACACTCACATATATATATTACTCGTATATGTATATATATATATATATATATATGCACATATATGTATATATATATATAGTATATATATATATATATAATATATATATATATATATATCTATATATATATATGTATAATATATATAAATACATACATACATATTTTATGTATACATACATGCACACGTATATTACCGCATACACACCCATTTATATCTGTAGATATCTGTATATACCTATATCGATTAATCTATCTGTATACCAATCCGTATTTATGCATATATATAGAGAAAGATAGATAGATAAATAAATACACACACACATATCGTTACATATATATAAATATAGGCATATATATATATCATATTATATCATATTATACCATTTATACACCTATATATGTCATCTTTTGTTTATTTGAATATGAGTATACATATACGTATGCACAAACATATACACATATGTGTGTATGTGTGTATGTGTGTACAAAAGATAATATACACATATATGTATATACATACACATACATACATACATACATACATACATACATACATACATACATACATACATACATACATATATACGTTCATACATACGTACGTACGTACATACGTACATACTAGACGAAATAAGTTAATGATTCGCAAAGCTGCATTGAAAATTTCATTAATTTTAGGTTGCGGTTAAATTCATAGAACAGAATATGACTGTATATTTTTAGAGTGATTGATTGTGAGACAGCCTGGAAGCCTAACAACTTCCAGTTTACTTCACATTTCTTTGAAATGCTGATATCTTCACTTCGAACTGTTTTTAGCTTTTGGAATGGTGTATGTCTAGTTACAGTTTATAACAGAGACCGTTTTGGATACGTAATGAAATGATTTACGAAAGAATAATGTCGTGAGTGCTTGTTTGTTTCAAGAATTTTGCTCACTACTGACGCCTTTGTCCTCACTTTGTTTACTTTGAATTAAAAGAGAAGGTTAGGTATTTCATTTTATCGATCCCAAACGATGAAATGTAAAGTTTACCTCTGCAGGATCTGAATTCAGATTGCTTTTAGCTTCTAATCACCGTCTAAACTTTTCGCAGGAGAGAGAATTTAATGGAGCACAGACGGGAGTACTTAATAGAGTATTAACAGTGTTGTGAACTGAGAAGCTTCTACTCTGCTACTCCTGCTTATCCCCTTTGTTGCTCCTGCAATTTATGATTTAATAGCTACATATACAAGTCGACGTCGACTTACGACCCACCCGACTTACGACTTACCCGACAAACGACTCACACGAATTACGACCGATCATCTTAACGCCGATTGGTGCGCCAGCTCCCGACAGCAATAATAAATAGTTCGGTTGAAATATAATGGGTTTAATTTCTTAGAAGTTAATCCGTCTACGGATATCAGCTAAAAAAACGCTTCCTGCAGGATTGGTTGTCGATCGCCAATGAGCTTATCCCGAATGTAGGATGAATATCCTGTCGCAGAGACATCGAAGCAACCTTCTATTTGTTTATAAGACGACTACTTGAGACTCCTTTGCCTAACGCCCGTATAATAGTATAATACAGAATGCTGAGCTGACAGACTCCTTAACGACGCCTGAGAAAATGCTTGGCGGTATTTCTTCCGGTTCATTACTTTCTGAGTCCAAATACCACTGAAATCAACTTTGCTTTAATCTTTCGGATCAACAAATATGATGTACCAGTTATGCACTGAAACCGATACAATCTACAAACTCCCCACCGCAAAATTTCTGGACTTGTGCCTCTACCAAGGAGGATTATACAGAAGGCGGCGAACTGGCAGAAACGTTAGCACGCCGGGCGAAATGCGTAGCCGTATTCGTCTGCCGTTACGTTCTGAGTTCAAATTCCGCCAAGGTCGACTTGGCCTTTCATCCTTTCGGAGTCGATAAATAATTCTATTTCTAATGGAATGATTATCATGGAATAATGATTTCTTAGAATACACTTACAGGTATACATATGCACACGCACACATATACGCACGCACACACATACCACACACACACACACACACACATTTATATGTTAATAGCAAGAATGATATTGATAGTGACTTCGAAATTTCGGCCAGCTAAGCTGTCATCGATAACTTCTTAGCTGTCTACTATTTTCTTCTTAATGAATGATAAATTTGTACTCTACCCAAGCAATTGAGTAATTGCTCAGTTTAAAGTATGCTATAACATAAAAACAAACTTTAATATCAGTGTGTGTGTGTGCGT
>NC_043002.1:79771316-79776316 GCF_006345805.1 Octopus sinensis | reverse complement strand
GTGAAACCTCATAAAGAAAAGAATCCGAAAATAATTTTTTTCTTTTGAACAATTAATTATATCTATATTGTATAGAGGGCATTATTACACATAAATGCCTCACATAGGAGGGACAAAGTCATTACTACCAAAAATTATACTAATCATACCCAAATGCAGTTTTTCAAAGCAAGACATTTAAAATGAATTATGTTCTGTATCACCGTGATTTCACATACAACTTGCGTCTAATGATCGTCAGCAGAACTGATTCTGAATACATCATAAATAAACTACCAACCTTACGTAGCGGAGACGAACAGACAACTGCTCACTCCGCCAAGCACTGGAATGTTTATAAATCATATATCCGGTAAATGGCGGGCTTTTTACGAACTGCATGTCGGGTAATGAAAAGTATTTCGGAATAAGTTTAACAATTAAGGATAATCTCTTAATAAGGGATCTTAACAAGATTATCGGGTAGCTAGCGTGAAAACCTCATAAAAGAAAAGAATCCGAAAATAATTTTTTCTTTTGAACAAATTAATTATATCTATAGTATAGAGGGCATTATTACACATAAATGCCTCACACTAGGAGGGACAAAGTCATTACTACCAAAATTATACTAATCATACCCAAATGCAGTTTTTCAAAGCAAGACATTTAAAAATGAATTATGTTCTGTATCACCGTGATTTCACATACAACTTGCGTCTAATGATCGTCAGCAGAACTGATTCTGAATACATCATAAATAAACTACCAACCTTACGTAGCGGAGACGAACAGACAACTGCTCACTCCGGCCAAGCACATGGAATGTTTATAAATCATATATCCGGTAAATGCGGGCTTTTTACGAACTGCATGTCGGGTAATGAAAAGTATTTCGGAATAAGTTTAACAATTAAGGATAATCTCTTAATAAGGGATCTTAACAAGAAATTATCGGGTAGCTAGCGTGAAAACTCATAAAAAAAGAATCCGAAAATAATTTTTTTTCTTGAACAAATTATTATATATATTGTATAGAGGGCATTATTACACATAAATGCCTCACACTAGGAGGGACAAAGTCATTACTACCAAAATTATACTAATCATACCCAAATGCAGTTTTTCAAAGCAAGACATTTAAAAAGGAATTATGTTCTGTATCACCGTGATTTCATTACAACTTGCGTCTAATGATCGTCAGCAGAACTGATTCTGAATACATCATAAATAAACTACCAACCTTACGTAGCGGAGACGAACAGACAACTGCTCACTCCGGCCAAGCACATGGATGTTTATAAATCATATATCCGGTAAATGGCGGGCTTTTTACGAACTGCATGTCGGTAATGAAAAGTATTTCGGAATAAGTTTAACAATTAGGATAATCTCTTAATAAGGGATCTTAACAAGAAATTTATCGTTAGCTAGCGTGAAAACCTCATAAAAGAAAAGAATCCGAAAATAATTTTTTCTTTTGAACAAATTATTTATCTATATTGTATAGAGGGCATTATTACACATAAATGCCTCACACTAGGAGGGACAAAGTCATTACTACCAAAAATTATACTAATCATACCCAAATGCAGTTTTCAAAGCAAGACATTTAAAAATGAATTATTTCTGTATCACCGTGATTTCACATACAACTTGCGTCTAATGATCGTCAGCGAACTGATTCTGAATACATCATAAATAAACTACCAACCTTACGTAGCGGAGACGAACAGACAACTGCTCACTCCGGCCAAGCACATGGAATGTTATAAATCATATATCCGGTAAATGGCGGGCTTTTTACGAACTGCATGTCGGGTAATGAAAAGTATTTCGGAATAAGTTTAACAATTAAGGATAATCTCTTAATAAGGGATCTTAACAAGAAATTATCGGGTAGCTAGCGTGAAACCTCATAAAAGAAAAGAATCCGAAAATAATTTTTTTCTTTTGAACACATTAATTATATCTATATTGTATAGAGGGCATTATTACACATAAATGCCTCACACTAGGAGGACAAAGTCATTACTACCAAAAATTATACTAATCATACCCAAATGCAGTTTTTTCAAAGCAAGACATTTAAAAATGAATTATGTTCTGTATCACCGTGATTTCACATACAACTTGCGTCTAATGATCGTCAGCAGAACTGATTCTGAATACATCATAAATAAACTACCACCTTACGTAGCGGAGACGAACAGACAACTGCTCACTCCGGCCAAGCACATGGAATGTTTATAAATCATATATCGGTAAATGGCGGGCTTTTTACGAACTGCATGTCGGTAATGAAAAGTATTCGGAATAAGTTTAACAATTAAGGATAATCTCTTAATAAGGGATCTTAACAAGAAATTATCGGGTAGCTAGCGTGAAAACCTCATAAAAGAAAAGAATCCGAAAATAATTTTTTTCTTTGAACAAATTAATTATATCTATATTGTATAGAGGGCATTATTACACATAATGCCTCACACTAGGAGGGACAAGTCATTACTACCAAAATTATACTAATCATACCCAAATGCAGTTTTTCAAAGCAAGACATTTAAAAATGAATTTGTTCTGTATCACCGTGATTTCACATACAACTTGCGTCTAATGATCTCGTCAGCAGACTGATTCTGATACATCATAAATAAACTACCAACCTTACGTAGCGGAGACGAACAGACAACTGCTCACTCCGGCCAAGCACATGAATGTTTATAAATCATATATCCGGTAAATGGCGGGCTTTTTACGAACTGCATGTCGGGTAATGAAAAGTATTTCCGAATAAGTTTAACAATTAAGGATAATCTCTTAATAAGGGATCTTAACAAGAAATTATCGGGTAGCTAGCGTGAAAACCTCATAAAAGAAAAGTTTCCGAAAATAATTTTTTTCTTTTGAACAAATTAATTATATCTATATTGTATAGAGGGCATTATTACACATAAATGCCTCACACTAGGAGGGACAAAAGCATTACTACCAAAAATTATACTAATCATTTGGGTATGATTAGTATAATTTTTGGTAGTAATGACTTGTCCCTCCTAGTGTGAGGCATTTATGTGTAATAATGCCCTCTATACAATATATATTATATGTATATTATTGCATACATACACATACATATATACATACATACATACGATGGATTTTATTTCAGTTTCTTTCTATTAAATCCATTCACAAGTATTTGGTTGGCCCGAGGCTGTTTTGGAAAACACTTACCTAAAGTGCCACTGAACCCGGTACTATGTGGTTGGGGAGCAAGCGTCTTCACACACAACTTAAGCATACGCATATTTGTATGTTTGCTATTGAATTTTAATGCATACGTTTTTATTGTAGTCCCTATATAATGTTCTCACAAGATAGGGCGCACATCGCACCCACAACGGTCCAATATTTTGATCTCATGTGTTGTTATAAAATCGTGTGTAAATAAGCGAATAGACACTGCAATATTGAACAACAGCCACTGCTACTACTGCTATCTCGGCCACTGGTCATTTCCGCAATTAAAGCCAACGAATCTAGTCAACACACAAGACAGCCAACACAAAACACAAAACACCACCACGTGGACTCTGTTGAGACTAGTAAGAAACAATTATGAGCTTTTGTTATTACACTTAACATTTTAAAGTATTTTTGATAAGGTTCGTTTTTCCAGAAGAACCGAAACATGTAAAATCTCTAAAAAAAATTTTAATTTATCTTATATATAGTGGCGTTTTCAAACTTCCTTTTTATAAATATATACCCACTCGTATGCCACCTACACCTATTATATATATATATATATATATATATATATATATATATATATATGTATATCACGTGATCACGTGACCGATCAGTCCATCAGATGTAGTTACACATCGCTGGTCACAATGCGTTCGCATTATTTTAGCCTTCAAATGACGCCACCCCGCTGGCTAAGTGAGCAGGCCAACAAAAGAAAGAGTGAGAGAAAGACTGGTGAAAGAGAACAGCAGGGATCACCACTCCCTGCCGGGGCCTCGTGGAGCTTTTAGGTGTTTTCACTCAATAAACACTCACAATGCCCGGTCTGGGAGTCGAAACCGCGATCTTACGACCGCGAGTCCGCTGCCCCAACCACTGGGCCATTGCGCCTCCACATATATGTATATATATGTATGTATGTACATACATACATACATACATATAGGCTTGTGAGTGCATCTGGTAGACAGAATCTTAAAGAAAGTCATCGTCTGTGTGTGTGTGTGTCTCTATGCCTGTGTTTGCCCCCCCCCCTGCCACCGCTTGACAAATAGTGTTGGTGTGTTTATGTTCCCGTAACTTAGCGGTTCAGCGAAAGTGACCGATTTAATAAGTAACAGGCATTAAAGTACCGGGTTTCGATTCATTCGCCTAAAAATACTTCAAGGTGCTGCACCAGCATCGCCACAGCCTAATGGCTACAAAAATAAATTTAAAGATATCCATCTATATCTACATATCTACAAACATCTGTCTGTGTTCGGACTGTCTTTTCACAGGAGCCCTCCGGGGACCCGCCTTCGCCGTGAACAGGATTTAATCTTCTATTTTCGCTCCTTTGCGCCACATGGGCTCAACTTCCTCCTCTCTTCATCTGGCTACACTCCTCTCTTCATCTGGCTACACTCCTCTCTTCACTCCTACCTACCTCCTCTCTAGATTGATACCACCCTACCTCCACCCACACCCCACACCCCGCACGACCACTCCACACATGCTACCACTGAACACTTCCCAGCACCCACACAACACACCATCCACACAATACACCATCCACACACCCACACACAATCTCCATTAAAGTCAATACCACTATATGAGCAGCCACACGTTATAGACACACGTTATAGACACACGCACACACTCACACACGGCAAACTCACTAGCCCCTATTGACACACACATACACTTACACATTCACACAAACCAGTTGACATACACACACACGCGCGCGCACGCACAGCTTCATTTGGGACCACCAGCGCTTT
>NC_043002.1:79738816-79768816 GCF_006345805.1 Octopus sinensis | reverse complement strand
TATCTATATATATATATATATATATCTATATAATATATATATATATATATATATATGAGTAAAGACTGAGGAGAGAGAGAATGTGTGTGTATGTGTGAGAGATAGAGATAGAGAAAGAGCGTAGGAGAGAGGAGAGAGACATTGACAACACTTATTGATTAATTGAGGCATTGTTGGGCACAGAAAAAGAGAAATCGTGATTAGAGCAATACACACAAATTCTAACGCGTATATATATATACATACATATATATATATATATATATAATATATAATATATATATATAATACAAACCACACTCCGATACATATGCACCTCTAATATATGCATATATGTATATATATATATATATATATATATATATATAATATATATGTTGTTGGTGTGTGTGTGTTGTATATATGCATGTATGTAGTATATGTCTGTGTGGGAGTGTGTATATTTGTGTGTGTGCTGGGTGTGTAAATCTGTGTGTGTGTGTGTTTGCGTGCATGTGTGTGTGTGTGTGTGTGTGTGTGTGTGCATGTGTGTGTGTGTGTGTGTGTGTCTGCGTTCTCTATATCTGCGAGTCCAAATGTGGGTGTACGTTTCTCAATAGGTTGGAAAACACCAATGCATTAAAGACAGCCATTATCATGAACTTTTGGCTGTAAATACCAGAGAAAAGATTTTTTACAAGATGGCGGCTCTGGTTTCACTTCAAAAGAATCATATATCTTTGATATACGTGCAGAAGCCAATGAATTGCGTAGAGGTAAATATCGTGAAAGATAAAGGTGTACAACATACAAACAATAGCTTTTGTACTAAGTTGCTTGTTAGAAAATGGCGTCAATTATACACACTTACACACACACACATACCCACTGATATATGTGTAGAAAAGTATATGTATACGCGTATAAATGTATAAGCTTATACACACGCACTCATATACGTATGCATACATATATATCTATGTTTATATAACATACATACATATATATATATACACATATATATATACATATATATATATAATACAATATTTTATGTACACATACATATCTTTGTGCACATTTTTATATAGCGGTTAATGTGCGTGGCGGTATGTGTATCTGCGTGTTGATATCCATGTACACAAAGTATACGTATGCATATATGCATTCATTTATACACGCGCACACACACACAGATGTACGCAGATACGTAATAACATACATACTAATTATATAATATTTATATATATATATATATATATATATATATATATATGTGTGTGGTGTGTGTAAATATGTGTGTCTCTCTGTGTGTGTATGTATTCATATATATATATGCATATAATATATTCATAAGCATATATATATATATCCTAAATCCCACGTCTATACACCATCATGTATACACATGTACATGGGATTGTAAATTTTGTCTTGGCAATTGAAATGTGGAAAACGTGTATGTGGCATGGACGACCCTCAAGTAAATTCGAAACGCGTTTGTCCTCCTCCTGAATTGCTTTTGCAATGATTTCTGTCACTTGCTTATGTATGTCGTTTTCTGCACGCATCTCTATGAAGAAATTCTCGCTCAGACAATAAACAAACTAGCATGCCTTTCAAACGCACGGTATGCATTTGTTATGATGCACCAACGTCTTTGTATATACATGCGTATATGCATAAACACACTCGAACGCTTAGGCATACTAATAGATACGCACACGCATATACACACATGCACATACACCCATCTATACAGACATATATGTGAGTGTGTGTTGGGGGTTCGTGTGTGTGTTGGGGGTGCGTGTGTGTATTGGGGGTGCGTGTGTGTGCATGTATCTATGTGTCTGTGCTTGTACTTCCATTACCGCTTGACAATTGGCATTGGTGTGTTTACGTCCACATAACCTAGCAGTTCAAGGAAAGAAACCGATAGAATAAGTTTTAGGCGAGCTGGCAGAAACGTTAGCACGCCAGACGAAATGCTTAGCGGTATTTCGTTTGCCGTTACGTTCTGAGTTCAAATTCCGCCGAGTTCGACTTTGCCTTTTATTCTTTCGGGGTCGATAAATTAAGTACCAGTTACGCACTGGGCTCGATGTAATCGACTTAATCCCTTTGTCTGTCCTTGTTTGTCCCCTCTATGTTTAGCCCCTAGTGGGCAATAAAGAAATAAGCATAAGGATTAGTCTGTAGAATGTCTTGTGGTCGATTTGTTTGACTAAGGTAATTCAAGGCGACGTTCCAGCATGGCCGCAGTCAAATGACTGAAACAAAGAACTGTATGTGTGTGTGTGTTACATATGTGTTTGCATCTGAATATCTATACATGGTTTTATTGCCTTATGTATCTATACATCTATACATCTTTTCTGTTACGCTGTTATGAACGTATGAATGACACTTTTAATTTTAGAGGAAGTAGTTTCTCTTCTCCTGAAATGTTTTCTTTCCAGCCTACACTTGCTTCCTCTTGTAGTTTTTGTCTCTTTATAATATTGATTTTGTATCTGGTATGTTTCTTTAAATTATTTCAATGATAATCGATAACTTCTTTATCTATATTATCTTTCGGTAGTGATCATCAGAGGGTAATGGTGATTTTTCTTAATCGGTCTCAGCAACCGGACAAAAGTTTGATAGTTCTTTCTTTAAAAATTCGAAGTTAATAAATTTGGCGTTAAATATAGCAACCAGTTGCAAGGGGAGATAATTATGGGAAAGAGAAGAGAATGAGTAAAAAATTTGCAGAACACGATCCCCTCACAGGAAACGGATTCAAATCCTCACAGTCAATGTTGTATTAGTGAAAATGTCCCCAAACAAAACATCATCGCAATCACCATTAACACAACTGTTGCACTACAGCTAATTATTATGCCTTCGTATAATAAAACCATCACTGCGGCTGTTACAATGAAACTCACATTGTTTAAAGCGAGTTTTCCAAGCATATTTTCATCTATGGGCCCCTTTTGGTTACAATTTTATTCTGTTGAACCCCCATAGTCATTTGATGTTTAAAAATTAGTTTTATAGAAACCTTCTTTCAAAATTCCTATTTTGTTTTTCATACAAAATTGTGTGGGTCAAATTATGCAAAATGTTAGATAAAGAAACCTAGCTGTTTCTTGCAATACATACCAATACATATATCTAAAGCAAAATATTTCTGGAGCCCTTAAAATACTATTGTGGGTCCCCAATTTTCTATTTTGTTGCATGGACACCCAAAAATCTTATATCGACGCTCAGGGTCCATAGGAACCCCGGTTGAAAACTTTTGGTTTAAAGTTTAGAAATAATGTTACCCTCAGAAGCAGTAACGTGTAACGACTGTTACAGCTTGAACAACCGTTATTACGAACAGCACTACAACACAGAAATCACCAGCTTCACTAACGATGCCAACATCTGTTGTAACAGTTAAGTGAACAACAAAACTAAATCACTCAGTCTTTGTGTATGTGTGTGACCAGAGCTGACAGAAAATTTCACCGGGCTTTCATCAAAGTTGAAGAGTGCGCACAAGGAGACGGGCAATGGAAGGAAGAAGTGTCTCTGGTTGCAATCATGAAAATAACACAAGACCAAAGGGATAGACTGACTGAGTTTAAGGAAGAGCAGAAAGCGCAGCACGTACAGGGACACGAACATGAAGATAAACAGTTGAAAACGTATAATGAAATAATGGAGACTAGAACAGTTTTGTGCTGCCGAGCCTCAGGCTAATGTGCAGAGAGTGTTCGGAAATGGTGGACACGTACCGAATTTTGAAAATGGCCAAACCTCCAGAGTTGCTCTTTCGGGAATGTGTGTGCCTGCAGGTGGTCAAGAGACAATTTTGGATACCGGACGGAATCATGAGGATCCAGTATTTGGCCCCGATCCAGCGAAGTACAAGACTGCGGTAGACTTCCCATTGCACAAATATGATGAAAGGTAAAGTCTATCCTGGTGACACTTGAACACAGAACGTAATGTCATAAGAAATGCCACTAAGCAGTTTGTGTCACTCGGTAATGATTCTGGAAGTTCCCCCCCTTAGGGAATGAAAATATTGCCAACAAAATATCCTTCCAAACTGCTCACAATGTTTCACTTACTGGCGATGAGTGGACGAAAACCTAGGTGACACATGACATAGAGCCAGCCACTGGAGTGCCGCCTGCCCACAACAAAAAAGCAGAACAAACGTTGAGTCGTTTTGCTGCCAACATCGCAGTCATAATAGTGACAGAAACAGTACTAATAGCAATGCCAAAGATCAGAGCATATACCGAAGGATTGTGAATATTGTAAGAACAAAGGACCCATTTCGGAGCCGAATGGTGTTGTGCGTTCTAGAAAAAAATACCTAATGTCACATTGCTCCAGTTCACTCAATTGAAAAATGGTTGCATCTGCCTTCGAGTGGTGCATCTCAGAAGGTTACCAAGGAAAAAGGTTTTTCGAATGCAAGATGCCGACAACCTTTTGTGGCCACACCGACTTAGATAATGATCGACAAACTTTTAAGATTTAATCTGTTATAAATTTATGCGAGTAAATTTGACACACCACTGAGCGAGGAGCCATCTTTTTAGGTTATCATATTCGGTTTCAAAAATTTTGATGTTATATCTTCTACTTTCTGTGTGTCTACATATGTGTGTGTATGATTGGCTTTGTATTTATGCTCCTAGTGCTTGGATGCGTCAGATTGTTTAAGCATATGTCTGTGTCTATGTATCTATATGTCAATGTGTGTCTGATTAGGTTTGTATGTGCTTTCTTTTTGTATGTTTTTATTCAGAAGAGTCTCAAAATCAATTCGTTGGCTATTGTATTTTTTCTTTTCTATTCTTTTAAATGTTTTTCTCTTTGTTCTTTATTATATAATTTTTCAGTGAATGTAAATATTTTTGAGTGAATGTAGGGTCAGGACAGTGCAAACAAATTTAATTTATATACACCCGTACTCATAGACATATAATTTATAAACACCCGTACACAGACACTCACGCATGTATGGATATATGTTTATGTTTACATGTATGTGTGTGCGTGTTTATGAGCACGTTTATTTATATATGCGCATATACTAATATATATATATATATATGTATATATATATATATATGATATATATGATATATATATATATATATATATATCATATATCATATACATACACACAAATATATCATATACATATATATGTATATATCTATATATATATATATATATGTATGTGTATATATATATATATGTGTGTGTGGCTGCATGTAGTCAAAGTTACTTGCATCATACTGAACGGATAATTTGCATACACAAAAAGGTCATAAACATATGCACATATACTTACAAATGAAACACACACACACATAATCAGACACACACACACACACGAACACACATATATATATAAATGCGTGTATGTATGCATTTATGTATGTATGTATGTATATGTATGTATGTATGTATGTATGTATGATGTATGTATGTACATATGTATGTATGTACTCGCGCACATACATGTACGTGTGTATGCGTGTGGATATGTACGCATGTATTTATCTGTACGTTTGTGCGCTTGTACGTATGTGTATTTTCACACATGTAATGAAGAGAATTATTGTCTGCAAAGACGTGTCTCCCAACGTGTTAACATCTATTATTTCACTTGTTATGAATTTGTTAAATAAACAAAAGTCTAAATTGTTTCAGTACACGTGACCTTAACTGAGAAACAATAGTGCCATGGTTTTCCGTTTATTTGTTTATATTCATTGGATTGCAAGCAAACTGGAGTACCAAATTGAAAGCATTCTAGCCCAACTATTTTACCCGCAGTACTTGTGCTTTATAATGATCTGGTAATTTTTGTATCGTTGTTTTTCGCTGAACTGCTAAGTTACTTGGACATAAACCGAAAGATATAAAGCGATGGAAAAGACAAAAGTAGACACAGACACACACGTACACAAACACACACACGCACACACATAGACCTACGTTGTAGACATACATGTCAATTACATTTATATCTATATATACAGATTGATTGATAGACAGTCAGTCAGTCAGTCAGACAGACAGACAGGACGGACTGACGGACCGACAGACATATAGATAGATAAATAGAGAGAGGTACAAGAATCTTATATATATATATACCATTCTGCCAAAATAATGGAAATAGAGATAGAATATCCCTGCATATCTCACATCTATTGTAATTTCTCCACTTCACTCTCTATTTCATAACTTATCTAGAATAAATATTTTCTCACACCGTATCCGATGGAGGGATGTATAAAATATCCCGGAAACAGCTGTAAGACCTATTTATAAATGTTCTGAAATCATTCACAGCCTTGGATTTTAATCCCATTCTGTTAGTTTATATATATATACGTCCCCTGCCCAATTCAAGATCACAACATACATGTACACTACAACATAATTTCGTTTCCTCAACAGGCCCTGCCCTATTTAACATTGTCCCGAGAGAGATCAAAGAGGAAAAGGATCCCATCAACTTTAAACAAGTCTGGATAGATTCCTTCAAAGAATACCAGATAAGCCACCCATAATTGGATACAACTCACCCAACAAGACTCACTACTTGAACAAACTTGACTTAAACAGGATTCGAATAATCCTATCAGGTGGTGCTATTAAGTTAGACATGGCCTGGACCAATCTTTGGTCGAAACATATCTAAGTTTATCTAAGTTTATATATATATATATATATATATATATATATTATATATATATTAATATATATATAATGTTATGAATAGCGGGAAAATATAGAATGATGAAATTATTTGACCATCAGAAAATCTTCTTTAACGACATTGTTTCGCAATTTATAATGCATGTATAGTTATTTATTTTATTACATTTTAAATAAACAATAAATTATATATATATATATATATATTATATTAGAAAGGAGGGAGATGAGAGGGAAGATAGATAGATACATACATATATATATATATATATATATATATCTATAAATATCATCACATCAAGGAACGGCCATAATAGGCCATTCACCCCCTAGAAATAACAGCCAAAAAGCTTCAACCGCAAATAACATTAATTCTGTAAACCAGGAGAAAATTAAAAAAACATTTACCCTGAATTCCTTATACATGCACCGTTTCGTCTCCTGTTTAATGGTAAACTAACTGATTAAATTAAATCAAGCCAATCTACCATAGGCCCTTAGATTCATCAGTAAGGAAAAGCCTACTGATGAATCTAAGGGCCTATGTAGATTGGCTTGATTTAATTTAATCAGGTTAGTTTACCATTAAACAGTAGACGAAACGGTGCATCGTATAAGGAATTTCAGGTAATGTTTTTTTAATTTTCTCCTGGTTTACAGATTAATGTTATTTTGCGGTTGAAGCTTTTTGGCTGTTATTTCTAGTGTTGAATGGCCTATTATGGCCGTTCTTGATTGTGATATTGAACTTAAAAATGGTTTATACTATTTAATTTTTTCCCACTAGGCCGCTGGGGGCAAAAGAAGCTACAAAATTTTTTTGCCTCCCTTATTGATTAATTATGAATTTTCTGGTTAGTTCCGTAATGGAATCGGCGGCTTATATTTATTTGCTGCCGATAAATTTGGCGCGAGTGCGACTATTTGAAAATTTTAGGTCAGATCTTGCGAGGCATGGACGTGAATGCCTCGTGAAAAATATCTGTCCGATTTGGCTATTCCTACTGATGAATCTAGGGCCTATGGTAATGGCTTGATCTTAAATTTTAATCAGGTTAGTTTACCATTAACAGTAGACGAAACGTGCATCGTATAAGGAATTTCAGGGTAAATGTTTTTTTAATTTTCTCCTGTTTACAGAATTAATGTTATTTTGCGGTTGAAGCTTTTTGGCTGTTATTTCTAGTGAGGGTAATGGCCTATTATGGCCGTTCCTTGATTGTGATATTGACCTTAAAATGGTTTATGACTATTTTATTTTCGTCCACTAGGCCGCTGGGGGCAAAAGAATTCTACAAAATTTTTTTGCCTCCCTATATTGATTAATTATATATATAAAATATATATTTATATAAATATGTACACACACACACACTGACACACACACACACATATATAGATTGATGGTATGAGAGGTAATGGTGTGAAGAAGACCCAAAGGTGTCAGGTAATGCTGAGTAGGTGCTATGGACATACTATAGTTAAGCTCCAGGTTCGGTGATTATGCGTGCTTAACCATTTTCTCGCACCGTCTCCGATGAAGGGATATATATATAAAATATCTCTGAAACAGCTGTAAGACCTCTTTAAATGTTCTGAAATCTTTCATAGCCTTGGATTTTTATCTCAATCTGTTAATTTTTTAATATAGGTATATATGTATATGTATCTGTGTATGTATATATATATATATATATTATATATGTGTGTGTGTGTGTTTGTGTGTGTGCGTGCGTGTGTGTGTGTGTGCGTGTGTGTACATGTTTATATATGTATGTATCTATCTTTACGTGTATATATATATATATATATGTATATACATACATATACATATATCTATCTACCTACATATATATGTATATATGTATATATGCTACTTTTATATGCTACTGGTCTCACAACTAAGTTTTAAATTATATTGTTAAAACTGAAACAACTGCCTGATTACATGAAGAATGAACTATGTATGATAGTCACGTAACCTACATGATGCAATTGTGTATGTATGTATGTATTTATGCATGTAGCAGTGGTGTATATGTGTGAGCGTCTGTGTGTGACAGTGAAACCGACGATATATAGAACAAATTCATTAGTTCTGAAATATCACGCCATCACATTCTCCCTTCACATATCAATCTCGTATCAGGCCGTCTAGTCACTAGCTATATAGGAATTCATCATTAGTGTTTACTTAATGTGTATAATGTATGCATCGCATAGATTATGTACATGAGCATATAAAACAAGCAATGCATACATTATTCGTGTGGTATCATATGTCAGTCAAATAGTTATTTCTGTAAATTGTTTGTGGTATTTGTTTTATATTTACACATATATGTATTCACCTCTAAAATAATATAAACGAGGGAATATCACACCAATGATATAATAAACATTGAAGACATATCAACAATATATATATATATATATATATATATATATATAAATAGAAAGAGAGAGAGAGAGAGCATGTTTGCGGTTTGTCTTACAGTATTTTTCAAGTATTTTAAACGTCGTTTAAATATTTATATATGTCGGTTTTTATTACTGACATCTTATAGGTTTATGTTTTAATTACTTTCCTTGTTTTAAACATTTGTCTTTTTCCCCACCCCTCTTCATTTATTTATTAATTTATTTTATTTTATTTTATTTTATTTATTATTTTTTTGTTCATTTGCGCTGCTTTTGTTGATGTCGTTAGTGATATTGTTATTTGAAGTTCATTTTTGTGCATATTTCGGAATATAGATCTCTCTCTCTCTCTCTCTCTCCCATGCTCTCACACATAGTCGCTCTGTATATATATATATATATATATATTATATATATATAATTATATAACATATAAACATCTACATATATATACAGATACGTACATATATATATACATACATATATATGTACATACATATACACACACACCACACATATAATATAAATATATGATATATTATATATATATATATATATATATATATATAATATATTATATATATACATATATATATATATATACAAATGCGTGTGTATGTGTTTGTATGTATGAGTGTTTGTGCGTGTGTGTGTATATAAAATGCTATATAAAAAGCTGTTGCGCTAACGTATCGTGGAGGAAACAACAACAGCATTTATGATGCTCTATAACAATACCAAATCAATGGTAAGGTCCCGAGACCCAGTTACAAGTTTCTTCGATATCAAACCCAATGCACTCCAAAGGGACACATTGGTATATTCTCTGTTCGTGATCGTTCTGGATTATATCCGCAAAACAAGACTTAACACTCTAAATATACTCGGCTTCACGCGTGAAAAGGCGATCTATTGGACATCCAGCTCAACACCTAACAGATGTAGACTACGGTGATGATTTAGCCTTCCCTCTCTGACAGAATATCAAGCTCCACCCAGTTACTTCATAGTCTCGTATGAGCTATACAAGATCTTGGACTACTTGTTAATCTCAGTAATAACCAGGTTTATTGCTCACAATGAACAAGTATGCATCACCAACATCAGTGGAGACCCCATCAACGAAGTTAATGATTTCACGCACCTCGGTACGTGAAATCATTAACTTCATAATTAAATAGCTTCATAATTAACTAGCATAATTAAATAGCTTGCCATCTCCATCTCGATATGTGATAGTACGTGATTTCACGAACTATCTCAGATAGCGCTAACTGAAGTGGATGTAAATATTCAGATATGTAAGATGGTAAGGCCATTCAAAGTAAACCTCACACATGGTTCCAGCAAGATGCGGGCAGCTGCTCATACCTCAAGAGAAACAATGCATTTGCTGCAGTAGTGCTTTAGAGAGAGAATAATTTCTCGCTACGGCAATATCAACTAGCCTTCACGTTCCCCAGGATTGACTATCCCAGTTTTTTTCTTGTGGGGATACTTGAAAGAGAGAGTTTACATCAACAAACCGGAGACCTTGGTTCAACTGAAGGAAAACATCAATAGAGAAATCAGAGATGTGGGGTCTGAAACTATTGAGGGTGTGATGGTGCAAGTCTTGGAAAGAGCATTTGCTTGCAAAACCGAAAACGTCTGTCATTTAAGTAATGTCATTTTTCTTATGTAATGTGGTGTTGCAAAATTTGACTTGTGCATAATAATTATGTCCTTTTTATGGTATCAAAATTCTACACACACACACACACATATATATATATATATATATATATATATATAATGATATGTAGAAAAATACAAACTGAGACAAGAACGCATAAAAACTTAGAAGACGATACAACAAACACAGACAGGACATTCGAAGCCCTCAGTCTTCAGTCAATAACCGGATTATCGTAGTAATTTCGGCTGATTAATCTTGAGATTACTAGAACCGGCCAGCCCTCCAGGAAAAACTAAGCAACGAGCATTTGAAAAACTAAGCTAGGAGCGTAGATTTCCTGGAAGAAGGATCGAATGCATACGAACACAGGGACAGCAAAACGGACGGTGCCACACGAATATAAAAAACAAAAAACAATAATGAAATACAAAAACGTGAAATACAAAAGCAATAATGGTAAAAACAGCAAGAGTCTTACGACTAATAACAGTGTAAACAGGTCTGGCTGGCGTATTTTGGAAAAATTGCCTTAGCGGCGAACTGCCTTAGCGGCGAACGAGGACAACGATGTTTTCACGGCGCTGGTCAGAGGCCGAAAGGCAGATTTTGGCCAGCAGTCACGTGACAGATAAGAGAGAAAAGAAAAGAAAGGAAAGAAAGGGAGGCAAAGGAAGGAAGAGAGAGAGAAGAGGGACGAAAGCAACAAGGGGGGAGAATAGAGAGAAAGAAGGAATTAGAGAGGGTAGAAGGGATGGGTGTCAAAGATTGACCTGTGAGTGCAAAGGAAGACAAAGAAATGGAAGGGTAGGGGAAGAGTAGACCAACGAATCAGAGGCAAGGGAAGAGAAAAGGAGGATGAGTAGACAAACAGTGTAGAGTCGTACCAAATTTACAAGAATATGTGCTCACATAAGTGTTAAGGAGGGTACGTGACGTCAGGAATATATATTATGATATGTATGTATATATTCATCGACGAATACCCAGTATTTAGGTTTCACACTCCATGGGAATTCTGTTTCGTGCTATTATATTTGCATCAGTTGTTAAGAGTCCAGAGCTTGGATGTTTCACAGCGTACATTTAGGAAATAAAGCGAAGTATGAGGGATTGTTTATAAGAATTTTCTTTATACTATCTTACATATGTTTTGTTAGCATAATTAAATAGCTTGCCATCCCCACCAGTGTTGATATTATCAATATTTCTTTAATCTAATAATTTTGCGTATAAACGTTAAACTTCTGACGATTTGACATGTCATGATTATGTAATTTTGAGTAACTTATAATCCCCTGCGTTGATGAAATATTCATGAGATTGTGGGATTATGTAAATAAATATATTATAAACAAGGTCTCATTTTGTTCTAACGTGTATCTTTGTATGTGTATGTGTGAGCATTATATCTTGAAAAATAAACTAGAGAAATTGTCTCAATAACGCCAGTGCTATGAATATTAAGATGAATAAGGTTATATCAGACTCCATCGAAGATAAGTTCACGCTTTACTAAATTATCTTCCTGTGCAGGTCAGAGAAAACTCTGTACCTTTGTGCGTAGTTTTCAAAAACTCTCTAAAACTGATTTGCCATTAAGTAAGAGGTTGTCAATATAATGTGGTTGATGGAAAATATTTCTGGGAAACGCTTCACTTACAAAAACACAAATTTGGTAGTGTCTCATATATTATCTTACCCTTTTCTTTCAGCCTTTTAGGTTATTGGATTGTGGCTACCGCCTCGACGATTTTCGTTGCCTAAATTACGCCAAATATTTATTACAAGTCTAGTATTTATTCTCTTTTTTATCCATCTTCTAAATTACAGTGAGCTAAATAAGACTACAACGCTTATATATATATATATAATATATATATATATTATATATATATATATATATATATATATATATATATATATATATATATATATATATATATAGTTAATCCAAACATGAAAACACAAAGAGAAAACACAACAACGCGAGGACGTGGAACAAATATAGTATTATTGGACGCTCGAGAAGGATGGGAAGAAGGAGGGTTTTACGTTTCGAGCGGAGCTCTTCGTCAGAAACATAGGAAAAGGAAAGATCCAGAGAAGGGAAGACGGAGGAAAAAAATCGCCAACGGTACACACGCGGTCACATTTTGAATATATATATATATATATATATATTGGCCTGCCCGCTTAGCCAGCGGGGTGGCGTCATTCGAAGGCTAAAACAATGCGAACGTATTGTGACCAGCGATGTGTAACTACATCTGATGAACTGGTCGGTCACGTGATCACGTGATATATATATATATAGTATCTCACAGAATTATGTAAACAGAGGAAGGGCAGTGTCGAGGCAAGTCAGGTGGAACAATTACATATTTTTTTGTTTTTGTTGTTGTATTCTTGTAATCATGAGGTTTCGATTAATAGTAGTGGGAATTTTTTCAATATCAGCTCTGCTCAATTGAAAATAAGTCCAGCTAAACAACAAAGTGAACAACGGATTAGCAATTGTATTTTTACGAATAGAAGTATGAATTTGAATATTTGCCCCAAAACAACGTATTTTGAAGGGGAGCACAAATCATCTGATTTAACACCGCCAGGCTTTTTTTCTGGGGAGCAAGTCAAGGATCAGTATACAAGAATCGCCCGAAAACCATTAAATGCGTACTGCGGAGAGACCTTTTGAACACTCTGTATATACAACGAAACACAATGGAAATCTAACATGAAACAGCGGTATTTGAGTTCAGAGCGCAATGAGAGCTAATCAGACACCTATTGCTGTATTGAGTGCGTTATACACCGGAAAGTATTTAATGAACATATAGTTCATTTTGAAACCATTGCTAGAATGTCAGGTCTTTAGAAATATTTTGTTTAAACTGAGGTCAAGTGTTATTATTTTAACAATTAAGTATTAAACTCAGAACTGAAATAAAATGCAAGGTGCATTAACCAGCATACTACAAATTCCGATGTATTTAAATAATCTCTTTTACTTTAGGCACAAAGCCCGGAATTTTGAAGGAGTGTACCAGTTGATTGGATCGACCCCAGTACACAACTAGTACTTAATTTATCGACCCCGAAAGGATAAAAGGCAAATTCGACCTCGGCGGAATTTGAACTCAGAACGTAACAGCAAAGGAAATACCGCTAAGCATTTCGCCTGGCGTGCTAACGTTTCTGCAAGCTCGCCTAAAACTTACTCTATCGATTTCTTTCCTTGAACTGCTATTTAATCGACCCCGAAAGGATGAAAGGCAAAGTCAACCTCGGCGGAATTTGAACTCAGCACGTAAAGACAGACGAAATACCTATTTCTTTACTACCCACAAGGGGCTAAACACAGAGAGGACAAACAAGGACAGACAGACGGATTAAGTCGTTTATATCGACCTCAGTGCGTAACTGGTACTTAATTAATCGCCCCCGAAAGGATGAAAGGCAAAGTCGACCTCGGCGGAATTTGAACTCAGAACGTAACGGCAGACGAAACACCACAAAGCATTTCGCCCGGCGTACTTACGTTGCTGACAGCTCGCCGCCTTGGTATAGTTCCTGTAATTGTCATCTCGTTCTTATTTAAGTTATTGGTGTTTTATCAGCAGGAAGCTTACATCGGCGGACAAAATTCTGTGTGACATTTATTCCGGTTCTTGACATTTTGAGTTCGAATCTCACCGTGATCACTTTTGACTTCCAACAATTCGGGATAGCTAAATTAATAAAGTACCAGATAAGTTCTAAGGTAGATGGTATTGACAAGCCCCTTCCATCAAAACCGTTGGTCTTTTGCCCAATTTAGAAATATTGTATTTATTGGATATTAATTTTGTACGAAGCAAGCTCTCTCTCACACACTCTTTCTCTCTTATAAATGATCGTGAAAAGGAGTGGGAAATAAAAATAATAGAAGAGGTAGCAATGGAAATAGTTGTAACAGCAGCAGCAGCAGCAGTAGTAGCAAAAAGCCGCAGCAACAGCTGCGTGGAGGTGCAATGGCCCAGTGGTTAGGGCAGCGAACTCGCGGTCGTAAGAACGCAGTTTCGGTTCCCAGACCGGGCATTGTGAGTGTTTATTGAGCAAAAACACCTAAGCTCCACGAGTTTCCGGCGGGTAGGGGTGAACCCTGCTGTACTCTTTCACCACAATTTTCTCTCACTCTTTCTTCCTACTTCTGCCACAAAGCAGAAGAACCATGGTGTAATTCACTATGGTGTGGTGAACTTTCAGACCCTAGTCTAGATTGCAAATCCCCTGTACCCCAAGATGGTTCAGCTCTCCACCCGTTAAAAGCCACCGTTTACGGAATGAGGTTATCAACGTAGCTTTCGCACCCGTGCAACCGTCAGTCTATCGCGTTTGGTGGTGGTGGGGATCGTCATGTTGCCACACACGTTCTTATAGTAGGCTCGAATTAGAGATTATTCTCTGTGGCTAATAGCGTGAGTCTTGATTAGCAGAAGAAGAAGAAGAAACAGCCACAGTAGTAGTAGTAGTAGTAGTAGTAGTAGTAGTAGTAGTAGTAGTAGTAGTAGTGAAGAAAGAGAAGATTAGAAGAAACAAGAGGTGTCGTGAAAGAAAAGAAAAAAATCTCAGAACAATAAGACCAAGAAAAAAAGAGAATAACAACAAAAAAAAACAAGAGATAAAACAGAGAAGTAAAATAAACAATAAAACCAACTACAATAAAAACAACAATAACAACGATAACATAACATAACAGCAATAACGATGCTAAAATTTTTATCAAAGTTATTTTATGAATATCTTTACCATAAAGAGCAAATTGTTGTATATCTCATAAACAGAACACCGCGTGTTATTAACACCACAGCTTGGTAAATTTAGCTGTGAACACTAACCTCCAGTTCGTTTCGTACACACAATCTTTCACCCAAGATCTTTATGTTTTTCTCTTGTTTTCATTTTCTTCTCTCATCTTCTCCATCGTCATTTTGTCTTGTTTTTACTAAGACGTTTTTGTTTAGTTTTTTGCTACAGCTATTGTTTTTGTCTACTTGTTATTATTTTTTCCTCTTGTATATAATATTTTTTCATATGCTGTATAATGAACATTTTATCATGTCAATAAACATACGCTCTCAGATACAATACTTAAATTGTTATTCTTTCACTACTACTTTAGTAAGTACGCTGAAAAATCTCCTCTGCTGATAGGGACAGAATAAGACCGAAACATTAAGGAGTGTTTTACCTTATTTGACAGAAAAGTGGTGAGCTTATTTGTCATTAAACAATACTATGTTGTTGTTTTTTCGCCACTGCATATTTAATCGTAGTTAGGTTTTTAATGGTTTTACAACCTCAATTGTTAACGTCTAAGAACCCCGAAGAATCAGATGTATGGGTTGGTTTCAGCATGGTTGAAACTAAAACGACTCTATACACAATGTCTGCTAAATCTGATGGTAAGGGCATGAATGCATGAAGGCATTAATTTTGTTACCTACTTATAAGTGTAAGGAGTTCAGCTATCAGATATAATTAATGAACTATATATATATATATATATATATATATATATATATATATAGTTGTTACTAGTCAAAATAACAATCAGGTTTTGATCCTTTGTTGCAAGGTCAATGGGTTTATATATTAATGCCGTTGTGAAAAGCAAGATTATAACCATATGCAATTTATTTTGTATGTGAATATATGAGACATGTGGCGGTGAGTTAGCAGAATTGTTAGCACATGCCGAGCATTTCTTTATATTCTGAGCTGAGATTCCACCAAGGATGACTATGGTTTTCATCATTTCGGGGCAATAAAATAAGAACTAATTGACAAGGGTCGACTTCTCAATTGTAATCGACTTTCGCTGTCTCTGTTGCTGTCTCTGTCTCTCTCTCTTACTCTCTCTCTCTCTCTCTCTCTCTCTGTCTTTTTGTGTCATTCTCTCCCTCTCTCCCGAACTTGCCGGCTTTGTGCCAGAGTCTGAAATAGGACATGTGGCGGCAAGCTGGCAGAGTCGTTCGTTGGCACACCGGCCAAAATTGTTAACGACATTTCGTCTGTTTTTACGCATAGTTTAAATTCCGCCGAGGTCGAGTCTGGCTTTTGTCCTTTCGGAGTCGATAAAATGACTACCAGTTGATCACTAAGCTCAATTTAATCGACTCACCCCTTGCTCGAACTTTGTTGGCCTCGTGCAAAGATTTGAAAACAATACTGAAAACGTATTTCCAATCAAAAACAAACCAATATATATATATATTCAACTATATATATAATATTCAATTAGTATCATGTGAAGAATCGAAAAACAAAAGATCAGCCGTCGGCGAAATCAGTTCTTGATTTGCGTTCACATCCTTTTAAGTGATAATTCATTCCATTCAAAACACTAATCAATGTCAGGTAATATTATTTTTCGCCGTGACAAACCTGGAGCTTAACGAGCCAATGACGACGAATGGCTGCAAGATTCAGGATCAACATTTCTTCAAATTACATCTTACATTCTGAAAGAGTTTTACGGATAATGTAGTGGTAGATACACAATGACACAATGAAAAGATGAATCTGTTGACAGAAATGAAACGAATTTTGTAGTGGATTTTTTGCCACCAGACTTGACGTGGACCTTAACATCAAGAATCTTAAGCCTTTTGGCTATATAAGAACTATATAAGAACTATATAAAAAAAAGGGCATCGAGGGGGCGATGCATGCCTTGCACGCACATAAACTTTTTCGCAAATTATTGTGTGGTTTACAACGCGTTGCTTACCCATGCTTTTCAAATTAACTGAATTTTTTTTTTTCGGGGGAGTGGTTAAAATCCGGTGAAATTAAGAAATCAGTTCGTGAATAAACGAAACCCTCTAATCCATCACTATACACGCACACATGCACACACACACACACACAAACGCGCACACACACACACACACACACACACACACACACACACACACACACACACACACATTCACAATCGCATGTCTATGTATGTCATTATTCAATTCATTAAAAGATTTCTTGCCAATAGAGAAAGAACCATTTCTAATCTAGATCCAAGTTTCTTTCACTGGAATTTCAACATCAACAACAGGGTATTTTTGTTTGCAGGTATGTATGTATGTATGTATGTATGTGCAGATTTGTATGTTTTAGGTATGTATTTGCATGCATATAGTTGCATATCTAGACATGCTCATATATATATATATTAAAATGATAAACTTCTGGAAAGTTTTACAACTTTTTACAGTTCCAGTTTCCCGCAATGGAATGGATCTGTAGTCTTCGAATTAGCTTTCTCTTTTCTGGTTTTGAGAAGCCTAATTTCTCAAGATTGGTATTTATGCAGTGCGTTACATACCCCAGGGCCTCGATAATTACAGATATTAACCTGAACTTGTAATCTGGGTAGAATAACTGCAGAGTTCTCAACATTATGAATGTATGTATCTGGTTTGAGTAACTGCAGATTTCTAAATATGTATGTATGTATTTTGTATGCATGTATGTGCACACACATGTTTACGCGTATAGGTACGCCATGATCTACACACACGCAGACGAGGGTAGATGCATATGAAAAAGAAAGTCAACTTTAAAATATTTCGACATACTTATCGGGAAATTTGTGAAGTCGGATTTTTTTCTTTTAAAGAGAATCAAGCCAAATGTTCGTCATTCTGAGCCTCGCACCCGATGAGTAATTCTACCAAATGTGGTGAAAATCTGTTCAGCCGTTTTACAGTTATTTTGCAAACACACAGACAGACAAAGACGAATGATTACAATACACTGCTTTCCCATAGCGGGCCGGGTAATTAATATTTCCACCGGTTGCTGAATATTTAATGTGGTAAAAATTGGCATTTATCAACATAGGTTTGGGCAAAAGTCAGCCTACAGTTAATCAAAGTTCCATGAATACAATCTGTAATTCTGTCTTGACTCGAATGTAAAAATGTGTCGCGCACGAAAGACTTCAGTTTGAAAAATTTTCATGATGTTTTATAATTAGATGCTTTCATTAGATTCATTAGGTGATCAACATAAATAAATCTTGGAATTAAATCGATTTGATTTACTGTCAGGTGACTTTTGGCCAACCTTGTATATATATATACATATATATATATATATATATATATATATATATATATATATATTATATATATATATATACATATAAATATATATATATATATATATACATATATACATACATACATATATATATATATATTATATGTATATAGGCGTAGGAGTGGTTGTGTGGTAAGTAGCTTGCTTACCAACCGCATGGTTCCGAGTACAGACCCACTGCGTGGCACCTTGGGCAAGAGTCTTCTACTGTAGCCTCGGGCCGACCAAAACCTTGTGTGTGGATTTGTTAGACGGAAACTGAAAGAAGCCCGTCGTATATACGTATGTATATATATAGATAGATAGATGTGTGTGTGTATAAATATATATATATGGGAAGCACTCCGTCGGTTACGACGATGAGGGTTCCGGTTGATCCGTATCAACGGAACAGCCTGCTCGTGAAATTAACGTGTAAGTGGCTGAGCACTCCACAGACACGTGCACCCTTAACGTAGTTCTAGGGGATATTCAGAGAGTGACAAGGCCGGCCCCTTGAAATACAGGTACAACAGAAACAAGAAGTAAGAGTGAGAGAAAGTTGTGGTGAAAGAGTACAGCAGGGATCACCACCATCCCTTGCCGGAGCACATGGAGCTTTTGGGTGTTTTCGCTCAATAAACACTTACAACGCCCGGTCTGGGAATCGAAACCGCAATCCTATGACCGCGAGTCCGCTGCCCTATCCACTGGGCCATTGCGCCTCCACACACACACATATATATATATATATATATATATATTTTGTATGCATGTATGTGCACACACATGTTTACGCGTATAGGTACGCCATGATCTACACACGCGCAGACGAGGGTAGATGCATATGAAAAAGAAAGTCAACTTTAAAATATTTCGACATACTTATCGGGAAATTTGTGAAGTCGGATTTTTTTCTTTTAAAGAGAATCAAGCCAAATGTTCGTCATTCTGAGCCTCGCACCCGATGAGTAATTCTACCAAATGTGGTGAAAATCTGTTCAGCCGTTTTACAGTTATTTTGCAAACACACAGACAGACAAAGACGAATGATTACAATACACTGCTTTCCCATAGCGGGCCGGGTAATTAATATTTCCACCAGTTTCTGAATATTTAATGCGGTAAAAAATGGCATTTGGATCAACATAGGTTTGGCAAAAGTTAATCAAAGTTCCATGAATACAATCTGTAATTCTGTCTTGACTCGAATGTAAAAATGTGTCGCGCACGAAAGACTTCAGTTTGAAAAATTTTCATGATGTTTTATATTAAATGCTTTCATTAGATTCATTAGGTGATCAACATAAATAAATCTTGGAATTAAATCGATTTGATTTACTGTCAGGTGACTTTTGGCCAACCTTGTATATATATATATATATATATATATATATATATATATATATATATATATGAAAAAACAAGTCAAAAATAGAAAATGCTAAAATAATTTTATAGTGAACATTTCAGTACCGGTTTCGGTCATTTTGAGACCTTTTCAACTGTAACGATTAAATAATTAAATTTAGAAAAATTAGAAGAAAAGTTTTTTTAAAGGAATATTTCTATAGTAGTGTTCAGATATAAGTAGCATTCTGCCTTTCTCTGACGACCTCCAACACACAAGTGCAAACAAGGGAGTCAGAGAAAGGCAGAATGCTACTTATATCTGAACACTACTATAGAAATATTCCTTTAAAAAACTTTTCTTCTAATTTTCTAAATTTAATTATTTAATCGTTACAGTTGAAAAGGTCTCAAACTGACCGAAACCGGTACTGAAATGTTCACTATAAAATTATTTTAGCATTTTCTATTTTTGACTTGTTTTTTCATATATATCAACTCGTGTGTTCCTTTTCACCCTTATACATATATATATATATATACATATATATATATATATTATATATATATATATATATATATATATATATATATATATATATATATATATATATAGGCGTAGGAGTGGTTGTGACTAAAGCCACCTAACGAAACGATTGGTCAAAACATTGATGACGTCACGCTGCGCTGGACTGACCACCTAACAGGCATCATAAAACCGAGCACTTCACAAGACGCACTAGAACCACCCAGCGAACATCCACCATGGGTCATCACAATTGCTTAAGGTAAAAATGAATTCCTCGCTCTTTCGGAAACATCAATCCTCTGTATTGACTGCTTTCCACCACTTTGATCTGTTTTTTATATTGAATACGTATCGCCACCGTGGGCCACTGCATCGAACACTTTGAACATATAGCATGAATGAACTTACTTCAAACTATATATCAACTATACATGAACTCTAAGATGTCTGACTCCGTTGTGTATTATAAATGAATTTCTTGTGTTTGACGGCATGAGCTGTCTTTTTTTATATATAACTTTTTTTGATAAGGTTCATTTCAGGAACTGAAACATGTTATAATGTATATATAAAAATTAAAAATTGTATAATATAGCAGCATTTTCGAACTTCATTTTTTACAAATATATATATATATATGTATCACTCTATCACTGCATCGAAAAGAATATCTGAAGATGTTATACAGCGCTTCTCACAGTGCGCTTCATTGCATTGTGTTGTGCTTGCTTTCGACTGATGGCAGCCAGCTGGCTATATGGGCAGGTCAGTGTATATATGTGTGCGTGTATGCATGTGTGTATGTGGGTGTGTGGGGGGTGTACGACGCATGTATGTATGTGTGTGCGTATGTCTGTGAGTGAAAACTGTATTTACCTTGTCAATTTTTTATCCTGCCCGAGAATGTCAGAAAGATAATAGAGTAATCCTCGACATTTTCTGACCCCCAATGAATTGAATGTATATTTTTTCGTGTCTACTTTGCTTCCAAACAGAATTCAGAAAATACCATTCAGGTGTGATTAAATGTTATGGACAGAAACTCTTTACATAAGCATACAGAAAATTTGCATTTTTATTTCTAATTTTTTCCTCGGTCCTCGGATTCAATTAACTCTCGCTTGATTCATCAGCGAGTTAATCGTGCATTAAACACACATGAAACACACACACACATACACACCTGCTCACGTACACACACTTGCAAAAATACAAATATATATACGTATATTCTATATGCATGAGTGTGTACATATGTTCGTGTGCAAAATGGCTTCTTGTCGAACATGCGTTCCTATACACACACACACATATATATACATATATATACACACATATATATACATATATTCATTAACTTAAATGTACATACATACATACTTATATGTGTGTGTGTTAGTGCGTGTGTGTATGTTTGTGTTTGTCTGTGTGTGTTTATGTATGTGTCGTACATGTACACACGAGTATATATATGTATATATATACATACATATATATATAATATATAATATATATATAATATATAATATATATATTATATATACATACATACATATATATATATATATATATACATATATATATATATATATTATATATATATATATATATAATATATATATATATACACACAAACACGCACACATACATGCATACATATATATATACACATATATACATGTGTGTATGTGTACATGTATAGATATCTATGCATATGTACATGTATTCAATAGGTTGTTGGAGCAGTAACTTGTTTTGATGGCTGAAAGTACTTTATAACATAGAATAAATCTATAATTTGCTGCCAACATTACATGCGCGAATTAGACTACATTTAAATACTCCGGGCAGTTGTAAAGAACTGTATTTTATACATCTGTACATAGAATGACTTTATTCAAAAACGTCTTTTACAACCAGCCGGTGAATTTCATTCACTTCTATTTGCACAGATTGCGCAGACGTAACTGTGTATTTCGCTGTGATACCAGGCACACACATCAAGTATACCACATACATACATACATATATATATATATACATACATACATACATGCATACATATATATATATATTATATATATATATATAATATATATACACACACACACACACACACACACACACATATATATATATATATATATATATATAATGTATCTGTAATCTGATGTTTGTTTTTTGTTGAGTTTTATATTGAATCTATTTGACGTTAAACTTAAGAATAACGAGACCATTCAGAAGAGTACAAATTTATTAACCTTCATCAGTGAAGGTGAGTGATCCGACTCATTGAAGTGATTGCCAATCTTTTCATTATGTGTAGTATATATATATATATATACATATATATATATGTGTGTGTGTGTGTGTGTTTGTATTATAAGTGTATATATATATATATATATATATATATATATATAATATAGTATATATATATATATATATATAATATACTATATATATATATATATATATATGTATATATAATTTATTATATATATAATATATATATGATATGATATATATAAACATATGAATATATATATATTGGCATATGTATATATATATAGATAGATATAGATATATATATATATAAAAATGTTATATATACACACACACACACACACAAACAAACACACACACACACACACACACACACACACACACACACAAGCGTAAAGTGAGCTTTATATATTTATATATCTCAAGTGAGCTGAACTAATTTCAATCCTGTACTGTACTGTACTGTAAGCGTTTTTTGTTAACATTGAAAATGCTTATTCTCAACAGCTTAGTTCGATTAATCAATTAACGGTGTGCTAACAGCATTTCTTCAGCATTGCACTTTAATATACAATATACTTGTTTTTATAAGGTGGTTGAGCTGGCAGAATCGTTAGCACGCCGGGCGAAATGCTTAGCAGTATTTCGTCTAACGCTACGTTCTGAGTTCAAATTCCACCGAGGTCGACTTTGCCTTTCATCCTTTCGGGGTCGATTAAATAAGTACCAGTTACACACTGGGATCGATATAATCAACTTAATCTGCTTGTCTGTCCTTGTTTGTCCTCTCTGTGTTTAGCCCCTTGTTGGTAGTAAAGAAATTGGTATTTTGTCTGTCTTTACGTTCAGAGTTTAAATTATGCCGAGGTCGACTTTGCCCGTTATCCTTTCAGGGTCGATAAATTAAGTACCAGTTGCGTACTGGGATCCACTTAATGGACTGGCCCCCTCCTCCAAAATTTCGAGCCTTGTGTCTAGAGTAGAAAAGACTATATCTTTACTTATATAGCCATAACCATGTACTAGGAGGATTGAAAGATAGTGTACATAATGCTAAGATGTTTACAATCAGTGCTAGACGCAGGAGTGGCTGTGTGGTAAGACTGAAACTGAAAGAAGCAGTGTTCCGCGTGACATTGCTGTGTTTACTTCGCAAGTTGTGAAATTTGTGTTTTTGTAATCACGTGTTTTCTGCAATTTCTGTCATGGTCAGAAACAAACAACGAATATGAAATTTTGCATTAACTTTGGGAGGTCTGATACAGAGACACTTAGCATGCTTCGGCAAGCTTGCAGTGACGAGGCAATGGGTCGTACGCAATGTTTCAAATGACACGGGGACTTCAAAAGCGGAAGAGCGTCTCTGGAAGACATGCCACGAGCGTCAGCCCGGGAAATGTGGTATTGTACATTGAGAACTCGTCTCCCAGGGCCAGATCGTCCAATCGGGAATTCTACTGAGACATTTTGAAGCGTTTGGTGGAGAACATTCGGCGAAAGCCACCGAGTCTGTGGAATGCGAAGAATTGAATTTTTCACGACGACAATGCACTCTTGTCACCGAGCTCTCTTCGTTTGTGAGTTTCTCGCCAAAAACAACATGGTATCAATCCTGCACCCGGCCTATTGGCCAGATTTTACACGAGCATGCATGTATACATGTATGTATATATGTATGCATGCATGCATGTAAATGTATGTATGTATATATATATATATATATATATATATATTATATATATATATATATATATATATATATATATATATATATATATATATATATATGAAATGTATCTTTATAAATATATATATATATATGTATGTATATATATATATATATATATATATACATATACCCTCCTTCTTCCCTTCTTTCCTGAGCGTCCAATAATACTATATTTGTTCCACATCCTCGCGCTGTTGTGTTTTTTGTGTTTTCTTGTTTGGATTAACTATATATATATATATATATATATATATATATATATATCTATATATATATATATATATAATATATATATATATGAAATGTATCTTTATAAATATATATATATATATGTCTTTATAAATATATATATATATGTCTTTATAAATATATATATATATGTCTTTATAAATATATATATATATATGTCTTTATAAATATATATATATATGTCTTTATAAATATATATATATATGAAATGTATCTTTATAAATATATATATATATACATATACCCTCCTTCTTCCCTTCTTTCCTGAGCGTCCAATAATACTATATTTGTTCCACATCCTCGCGCTGTTGTGTTTTTTGTGTTTTCTTGTTTGGATTAACTATATATATATATATATAATATATATATATATATATATTATATATATATATATATGTATGTCTGTATGTATGTATATATATATATATGAAATGTATCTTTATAAATATATATATATATATTATATATATATATATATACATACATATATATGTATATATATATATATATATATATATCTATATATATATATATATATATATATATATATATTATATATATATATATATGTATGTATGTCTGTATGTATGTATAATTATGTGTATATACGTATGTACATATACGTGGTCTGGTATCCGTTCTGTTACCATAGTAACGAAGCTAAAGCACGCAAAGTATAGCTTCATGAACCTTGAACACTGCTGTGCATGCACACTAATGTTTTAATGTTCTAGCTCATTTCAGCTGTTTAGAGTCGTGCTTGAAACGAAGGTGTGTAGTGTGCGATCGTCGCAGTGACCATGGCAATGAAAGTTGAGCAGTGAATCTACATGAAATTTTGCCAAGACATTGGCGATACCTGCTCAGAGACCTACACAAAGTTTCCAAGGAGTTTTCATCGTTCTCGACATAATCAATATCTTATGCAACTGAAATCCGATTGTGTCTTTTCCGCCAGCTGAAAGAAGTTTTGGCACAAACTTGGCAGACATGCGTCTCATACCTTAATATTCAGTGGTACTAGACTGGACTGCACCTTAACTAATCTTCACATCGTCTGATAACTCACGAATGGTGATTCGATGATTTGCCCTCACAGCTGCACACACATCTGTGATATATTTCTCAGTTCTGCTGGTTTCAGGTCTCCCAGAACGTCCGTCAATATCGACATTTTTTCGGCCATCTTCGAAACGTTTGAACCACTCGTACACTCGTGTGCGGCTCATACACTCCTCTCCATGCACTTTCTGCAATTTTGCGTAGGTCTCTGAGCAGGTATCGCCATGACAACTTTCTCTGTCATAGTCAATGCAACGATCACACGCTACACTCCTTCCTTCCAAGCACTGTGTAAGAAGCAGAAGTGAACCAAAACGTTAAAACTTAGTGCACATGCACAGCAGAATTGAAAGTCAATTTGTGCCAAGCGGCTTTAATCTGCCTGCCTTAGCTTCGTTACAATGGTAACAGTCCGGATACTTATTGATGAGACGTCTTATATACATACATACATATATATATATATATATATATATACACGTACATACCTACGTATTTATGTACTTATGTAGACAAGACATATATATACATATATGCATACATATATACATACATATATATGCATACACATATACATACATACGCACACATACGTAATATATATATATATATATATATATATTATATATATATATACATATATATCATCAGAGAGAGAGAGAGAGAGAACGGGGGAGAGAGAGAGAGAGATGAAAAGTAAAAGAGGCGAAAAAAGATATTTCAAAGGAAAATACCTCCAGGTTGACTCCATTATTTGCAGATAGTGTTAGAGATAAGAAGCTAAATTGGTGTTTTCAATCGAGTAGTTTCGTGGTATCTGTCAATATTCTAATATAAACACAAGCAGCTTGCATGTTTTTGTCTATCAAGTCTTTTGCCTTTAACTATGTACCTCTACTCTTTCATAACCTGCATCGTAATCAAAGCATCTTACATTTTGTGAACCGTGCCTGTTCAGTTTGTTCAACAACCAAAAAATTACATGCCACTGGTCTTTGTCTAATTTGTTTGTTTCACTTGGATAATATTTGATTATTTTTCCCCTTTATTTCTAAGGCAGTAAAATCTAGGAGACTGTCCCAAAGTTTTATTATTGATTTCTAAATTTAAAAAAGAAACTAAGGATTTGAATTGAAGCTATATATGATTAGGTTAAGTATATATCTTAACTGTAGTTATTTGGATGGTCTCCATGTGTACCTTACGTTGCAAAAAATACCAGCTAAATCGCCTTCAAATTATATTTTACTTACATAAAGACGACGGCCATTGTGTTATTATGCTAATACACTATGAGAAAAAAGCGAGATACTCACGTACGGAATACTTTTAATCATATGCTTCTTTGATCAGTTTGGTCTTGGGTGAAACAATAACTAGATCATTGTCTATTTCGGTTTGGATGTCAAGGGAGCGGCTGCCTTAAAAAGTTTGGGAACCATAGATTTATGTTGTGTCCACTATATGTCCACTATCTTATTAGCACTGCTGCATCACCAGTTCCCTTAGGCTTTGGAATTTAGCCTTGTGAAAATGAAGAGAATTCATATTTCTGTTGTTTGACCGGTTCTTATACAAAAGTAAACCGAATATTTATTTACACTTTATGGTTCTTATCGTGAGGGCGCGTGGCTTAGTGGTTAGGGCATTCGGCTCATGATCGTAAGGTTGTGAGTTCGATTCCCGGCGACGCGTTGTGTCCTTGAGCAAGACACTTTATTTCACGTTGCTCCAGTCCACTCAGCTGGCAAAAATGAGTTGTACTTGTATTTCAAAGGGTCAGCCTTGTCACTCTCTGTGTCACGTTGATTATCCCCGAGAACTACATTAAGGGTACACGTATCTGTGGAATGCTCAGCCATTTGCACGTTAATTTCACGAGCAAGCTGTTCCGTTGATCGTATCAGCTGGGACCCTCGTCGTCGTAACCGGCGGAGTCTTTAAGATGGTTCTTATCTAGCATTAACATCGACACGTTCATAATGGGGATTATACGGGGCAACAGTAGCCGCTGGTAATGCTGGATTCTGGATGGTAAAATCCTGGTGCTAAAATAGAAATCATTGATCAGTCAATTTCCATTTTAACATCTGTGTTACCACCTGGAATCCGACATTAACAACGCGTGCACATATACACTACTGTCAGAAATTAATTAGCACCCTTGATTTGCTCTTCACTCAAGGTATGTGCTGTCACCTAGTGGCCATATCTCGAACTATTGCTTTGTTGCGAGTTCACTGTTGCGCAGAACAATGACGTAACTTTGTTTGCAGAGCAGTTTGAGAGTCTACAGCCTTATGATGTTGACGTAGCAGTGCAACAACAACCTGGAGTGCGGATGCAGACAAATCTTCCTTTGTTTAATAGATATAGGTAGCGCCTCCAAGGACCGAAATCACACCATACTAAGTTTTCTCATCGCGTAAGACGTTTTGAACAGCTCATAGGTTAATTGATTTAACCTATTTAATGTAGAAATTTGAGAAGTGCTAATTAATTTCTGACGCAAGTGTATACCATATTTTCAGGAACTAAGAAGCAATTGCAAAGCAGATATACAAATAAGAAGAAAAGACGATGATTGCAAAGAATAATCATGCTGGCAAATCCTTGTGCGTTCAATATGCTTGTGAGCTAACCATCACTTCTGTGTAGATAAGACAATATTCATTTCTTAGTTGAGAAAATGGCGTAAAGCTGACATTTATCTCTATTAAGTGAAAGATAAATATCACCTCTATGGCCTTTTATTATTTTTTATTTTTCTGTAAGAATACATCATATTGAAGTAGAAACCCAAACATTCCTATAGGATGTACTCAAAGGTATAAGAAACAAACTCTCATAGTTGCCTAATTCATCTTCTGAAGACTATGTTAATATACCGATCTTCCATTTGTCTTACAAAATGAGAATGTTTATAGAGAGCAATCTCCGTATTTGTATATGTCAGGAAAAGCGTGGTGACTAACGTTCTAACCTACAAAGCTTCGTCAGCAGCGAATAGTTACACTGAGCGACAAATGGCAAGTGTAAAATAAAATGTAATCTTAATAGAAGTAATTTTAAATTCTCAAACGCAGGATAATGCTAATAATATAGCCTGAACAGGATAAGCTACCCCTATTTTGCAGAAAAAAAGTGTTGGCGGCTGGCTATGAGGCTTGAACTCATACCGCCGCGGTGCTCTGAACCAGTAAGCTAAACCGCCCACACAACAAATTCTTCCGCAAGTTTAAGGTAATTAGAAATATCGCTTTATTAGACACTATCATTCGTAAAAATCAAATTACTATAAACGTAAACAAAAAAATGAAGTTTGCTTTAGAAGCGCTGAGATGTCTTCGAAAATTAAAGAAGTGATTTTAAATTCTCAAACGCAGGATAATGCTAATAATATAGCCTGAACAAGATATGCTACCCCTATTTTGCTGAAAAATGAGTTGTCGGCCGGCTATGAGACTCGAACTCACACCTCCGTGATTACGCGTCGCGAAGCAATGCAAGAATGCTTACTAGTATGTACGTGTATATGTGTGTGTATTTATGTATCCATGTAAGTATATACATGATATGTGTATTTATCATGTATACATGTATACATAAGCAAACAGACAGACAGACAAACAGATAGATAGATAGATAGATAGATAGATAGATAGATAGATAGATAGATAGATAGATAGAGAGAGAGAGAGAGAGATAGATAGATAGATAGATAGATAGATAGATAGATAGATAGATAGATAGATAGATAGATAGATAGATAGATAGATAGATTGTAACTATATATAATACTAATACAAATATTTCAAAACTTAACATTCAAACTGAAGACCTGTGGCATAGAGGTTAGGT
>NC_043002.1:79718816-79728816 GCF_006345805.1 Octopus sinensis | reverse complement strand
TATAGAGGCCAGCCGAAGGTTAGCGAGAAGATCAGGCAGAGACGGCTGCGACTATCTGGTCACTGCCTGCACCACCCTGAACTGGAAGCATCCAGAGTAGTCTTGTGGAACCCACTTCAGGGTGATGTAAGAAGAGGAAAATCTCACCACATTTACATCGACAAATTGATTGAAAACACTGGTCTGGAATGTATCTACGAGCTCGAGGCAGTGATGTTAGACCAAGAAGTCTGGAGAGTGGACTTTGTTGCTGCGGTCCGGGCTGGAATTACGCCATAATGAGAAGAATACGTCATCAGAAAATAACTCATGAGGTTGAACGTTACATTTTTTTATACCTAAGAACTAAATAAGTTAAAACCCCTTGAATCAAAAGCCTCATCTCCAACACAAAATCACACACTCATGCTTGACAATGTAAACATAGAAGTTTTATACTGGGCATTCAAGTATGACACGTTATCTGCGGCTGACCATGCATTTACAAGGCGTCATTACTTCACATAACAATACTAAACGCAAAAAAACAATGGATAGAAAAGACCAGTTATTAACAATTCTTTTTATCTGCATCCCTCTCTGCTTCCCTCTCCTCCTCTCTCTACTCTCTCTCCCACCCTCTCTCTCTCTCGCTCTCTCTTATGAACTTCTTTGGGTCCATCATGTTTGTTTTTCTATTCTTCACTGTAGATTTCACTTAATTTGTGTAATTTTTTAGTGCATAAATAAATCGTTGAAAATATAATTTCCAGTTAAATAAAATACAAATTTTCAAGAATAGTATCAAATATAAAGTTGTATAATACAGATGAATATATAATAGTCTTATACAGTAAATATAGTCATTCGTATATGTTAAATAAACGCGTGTTGTCACTAGACAAGGAAATCTGTCTACACCTTAACTGAAACCTGTTATTAAATGTATTGTTGCCTTTAAAAGACAAGTTCAAGAAGATCATTAGTGAGAATGAACTGTATATTACTTTTAAGTTCGTTGAATACTTTCAAAACTGATCCCGTAACAAACTAGTTCAACCATAGACAAGGTCCCTCCAATCATCTCTACCTAATTTACTAGTGGTGCTCGACTGAAATTCCGACTTGAAGCCATATGTATTGGATACAAGTGATAGCTGTCACTTGTACAATTTATTTCACAACGACCTCATTACTTGCAGAACATGCATCCTCCAGTAGATATAGTTTCTAAAGTATTTTTAAATGGCTTCGTTATAAAAGGAAGGAGAGCAGTGTAGCTCTTTCAAAGACTGATATCACGAAAGGCAGAGGCATAGCAAGAGAACATTGGGGAAGCAGTCACTTCCGGTTGCAAATATAAAGGAGATTAGCATTTTCTCCGGCCAGTCATGCCTGTTAATTAAGGTGAGGTTTATAAAATGGTTTTGGCTCCGGACGGTGGAATTTTTTCCTACGTTACTAGGAAATGTGAAGCAGTTATCCAGAGACCCGACAACATGACCAGAAAACTTACAGGAAACCAAACTTCGCTAAAAGCACAGAAAAGACGAATGGCGATATTAAACCAGAAGGTGGATTAAGTCAGCTATTATCGAGGCAGTCCTATCGTGTCACAAGTTAGGACATTTGAGAATACACGTATCGAAATGATGAGCATGAACAAATGAAAGGAGCTTTGCGAGGTCAGTCGAACCGTGAGAGATAGCAGTCAAATAATTCTCAATCCACACTCAGCTATCGTAAAACAGGAACGTAAGATACGTTAGTCCTAGATACCTCTAAAACAGGATGGTCATATTACGAATGACTTTGGTTAAGCTCAAGTCTATCAGAGCTGACCTGAGACTAAACTGCAAAAAAAGCAATAATATTAAAGGAAGGGAAAGTCTTTTGGTGCTTTTAGATATTTCTCCCTAACATTTTTAACAGACTTTTCAAGTAACCGCAGAGTGACACTATTTCTGTGTTTCATGTTGATGTTTAAGTGATCTTGGTGTGATGGATTTGTCGGAGCCGAACGCCTGTCTGCAGACCCGGGTGTGTGTCCTTTTTCTTTACCGTGAGAAAACACTTGTTTAATCAATACAGACTCTTTCCTGCTGCTAAATTAGCAAACTTGTCACTAGAATACTGCACTTCTTTATCATTTAAGGACATATCACTAATGTTTGTTTTCGATCCCTCGAAGGTTTGATTGACAGTACGGCTTGTTATTGGTTCGACAAAACAGCAACACTTTTGTGTCTGGCTAATCTCGCTGACTACTCGTGTTGAACTGAGAAGAGGAGCATATGTGTTAGAGAAATGCAGAGAAGACGAGAGAGAGAGAGAGAGAGAGAGAGAGAGGGCGAATGGGAGAGAAAGATAGACAGACAGGGAGCTAAAGAGGGGAAAAAGCAAGAAAGTGAATAAAGATATGTTTGACAGGTTGAAATAGCCGAATGACACAAACGCAGAAGAAGAGAAAGGAGGAGAGAAATTGGGTGATCAGAGTTTATGCTCTCACCTACAAACAAATAAAAGACTATGCTATACACACAGACAAATATGCATATACATACATATATATATAATATACACACATATATCTATATATATGTATATATAAAGTATATACATATATATGCATATATGTGTGTATACACACACATACACATGAGAGAGCTGCGTGTGTGTTCTCGATTTGATTGACCCCAGCAGTTGTAAATATTTACATCTTAAGACATCTAATTCCATGTCAATCACCTTCTGTTTAAAGACTCGCCTTAAATTCTTACCTTGCTCATCTCACCACCCATTACACATTTCCTCGTCCGTTCCGTTTGATAATGATAATAATAACACTAAAACTGCAATAAATAAAATAAACCCAAGGGAAATAACTCAAGTGGGCAAATATACCGTTTGATGTAAGTGTTCGTTTATTTATTTTCTTTTTTCATTTGTTTCTTCTGCTTTTTTTTTGTTTCTTATTTTGGTTTGGTCTTTTACTTGTAATAGGATTTCACTGCTTTTTGCAAATGTGGTTGTTGTTTTATAGTGGGCTACTTATTTGTTGCTGTTGTTCTTGTCGTTTCATCATCTTTGTTATTGCTGTTGTTGCTTATAATAGTCGCTGTTCTATCGTTGTTTCTTTCTTTCCTATTGCCACTGCGATATCACACCGTTCTTGCATTCACTCCCGTCGCTTTTGAAGCATTTGTTTTCCTTCTTTATTGCTATTTTACCTTTTGCTACCTCGTTGTTTTCACACCACACTCGATTGTATGCACACTGTTAAATACAAGGCAAGCCTTATGCGGTTAGGTGACTAGCTTCACAAACATACAGGTTTCCGTTTCAGTCATAATACGCGGCAACTCCAGGCTGTGTAGTAAGTAGCTTGCTTACCAACCACATGGTTCCGGGTTCAGTCCCACTGCATGGCACCTTGGGCAAATGTCTTCTACTATAGCCTCGGGCCGACCAAAGCCTTATGAGTGGATTTGGTATACGGAAACTGAAAGAAGCCCGTCGTTTATATGTGTATATGTATGTGTATGTTTTTGTCTGTTTGTCCCCACAACATCGCTTGATAACCGATGCTGGTTTGTTTACGTCCCCGTAACCTAGCGGTTCGGTAAAAGAGACCGATAGAATAAGTACTAGGCTTACAAAGAATAAGACCCGGGGTCGATTAGCTCGACTAAAGGCAGTGCCCCAGCATGGCCGCAGCCAAATGACTAAAACAAGTAAAAGAGTATGACTGCGGTCGTTAGGAGCATATTTGGAAGACAGTGCATGGCGTCGTGGTTAGGTAGTTTGCTTTCAAATCAGTCAGGTTTCGTGTTCGACCACAATGCACGGCACCTGGAGTAAAGAACTCTGGGCCGTCCAGTGCCTTAAATTACAGTTCATAAACGGAAACTGTGTAGAAGCCAATGGTGGTGTGTGTGTTTGTGTGCGTGTGTGTGCGCGCCTGATTTTAGTTTCATGTGAAATAATGCTTTAGTCCCTCGCTCTAGTCGTAGCCAACAAGATAGTTATCTTGAAATATGACTTGGAAATATTGATTTCAAATTTTGGCATAAGGTCAACAATTTCGGAGGTAAGTCAATTACATCGACCACAGTACGCAACTGGTACTTATTTTATCGACCCCGAATTGATGAAAGTCAAAGTCGACCCCAACGGCATTCGAACTCAGAAAGTAAACTCGGAAGAAATGCTGCTAAGCCTTTTTCCCGATACCGTAGAGATTCTTCCAGCTCACGACCTAAAGATTTGTGTGTGTGTGTGTGTGGACGATGGCCTGAGAGTAGTATACATTATAAACGGACATGATATGAATAGAAGAAAAGATTTTGCAGAATATTAAGCCAATTAATACCAGCCTTAAAGAAGTCAACTTCCTAGAGATTAACATGAATCTTAACACAGAAAAATTTAAACCCTACCACAGACCAAACGAGTAAGCTTCGTCCATAGACATAGGTTTCAACCACACACCAGCAGTATTAAAACAAATGCTTAACAACATTAGCAGGTGCGTCTCCAATTTATCCGCCGACAACGACACTTTTGAAAAAGCCGCATATTATAGAGTTGCATTAGAAAGATCCAACTTTAAGAATAGCAAATATATAATTTTAAGATTAGCAAATATAAACAGACCAAGAAGACTCAGACAGGGGAAAATCTTATGGTTTAACCCATCTTATAGGATGAATGTAGCCACTACCATAGTTAGGAAATTCTTAAAAACTAGTAGATAACCACTTTCCACATTCACACAAATTCCACAAGATCTCCAACTGGAAAGCTGTTAAACTTAGTTATAGTTGCCTCCCCAGTATAGGGTCAATAATACTTAATCACAATACCGTAAACACATCAGAAACACCACCACCCCAAAGATAATGCAACTGTAGATCCCCAAACTGCTGTCTTCTAAGCAACAATTGTCTCGGGAAAGAACTCGTATACAAGGCCACGATCACGAACACCAACGGAGGAGCAAAGACGTATATCGGAATGACAGGCAACTTGTTCAAGAAAAGGTATACATAACAGCTGGCGTTATTCAGAGACAAAAATTTAAAAAAAAAACATGCAACATACCTGACAAACATGATATGGACAATGAAAGAAGGTAGAATAAGCAACTCCTAGAATGGAAAATTATTGCCAAAGCCAAAAAAGATAGTGGACGGGGTACCAAATGTGAACCCTGTATTACTGAAAAATTAAACATTATACAAGCAACAGATAACATCTTAAACATTAGGGATGAAACCGTCTCTCCCTACATACACAAGCAATATTTTACACTCAAATACTTCGAACACGAGCCACCATCTGCGACGATAATCCCATCAGGGTAGCTACTTTCCTGAACTGAAATCTGAACACACATAGCACACACACTCTACACACAGAAGAAATATGCCCCAATGACGAAATACCTCAGCACACAAGTACAAAAACATCACATCCAAATCATAAACAAAATATTGCAAACAAATCCACTGCACAAAAATTTGCCTCGAATACAAATCCAAAGGGTACAAACATTCTGACGATACCACCCAAGGGTAACGTCCCTTCATTCATTGTTTTATCCACGTGAATTCACAAGAATATCCGCGGACTAAACAAGGCTGTGTTTTCCAAATTGGCGGCAAACACGTTTCTCTACGTGATCAGTTTGAAAAATTGTTAAGATACGGGGATATTTTCCAAATATTCCTAATATGAAACCAACGGTATTCACAATTAAAGAAGTTATATCCAACAATGTAGTGTTGAGCACTCATTTTCATCGTTCGTCATTTACGTATACACACACACACACACACACGCAGACACACGCACACACGTATACATACATACATACATACATAATTACATTAGCCCTTCAATAAGCTATTTCGACCTGCCTTGACATGTGAGAGAAACCGCCTTGCTTCACTTCCTTGTTACACAGACTTTCATTTCTGAATTTCATTTTATTTTATACATTTATTCATTCATTCCTTTAATAATTTAGTTATTTATTTATTTATTTACTTTATAGAGGTTATTTAGTTATTTTCTTATGTATTTTCCTTAGATTCACGTTTCAAATTCAATGGCCAATCTTTAATGATAACCATTTTGTGTGAAGAAGGGAATTGCAAAACAACTTTATGTAACACACAACCCTGTTATTAAGTTTTTTGTTTGTTTGGGCTTTTTATAAAGTTTTATTTCTTCCGTTTACATATATGTATGTGGATATGTATGCGTGAATCTGTGTTACTATTTGCTATGTCATTATTCTTTTACTAAACATTGTCATTCTTCTTCGTCGTCTTCTTCTTCTTCTTTGTCTTCTTCTTCTTTGTCTTCTTCTTCTCTTCTTCTTCTTCTTCTTCTTCTTCTTCTTCTTCTTCTTCTTCTTCTTCTTCTTCTTCTTCTTCTTCTCCTTCCTCGTCTTCTTCTTCGTCTTCTTCTTCTTCTTCTTCTTCTTCTTCTTCTTCCTCGTCTTCTCATTCGTCTTCTTCTTCTTCTTCTTCTTCTTCTTCTTCTTCTTCTTCTTCTGCATCATCATCATCTTCTTCGTATTATTATTATTATTATTATGAGTAGTAGTAGTAGTATAGTTGTTATTATCATTATTATTATTATTATTATTATTATTATTATTATTATTATCATTATTATTAATATCATTATTATTATTATTAGCGTAGGTGATATTGTTATTCTAGTTTGTTGTATAGTTTCAATATTTACTGTTATTGTTATTGTCATTGTTATTTTTATAGTTGTTATTGTCATTTCGTCGTCATCATTATCATGAACATCATCGCCACCATTATCATCATCATCATCATCATCATCATATCATCATCATCATATCATCATCATCATCATCATCAACATCATCCTCATCATTACATTAGCATTTCCTTACAAAGTATCACGCCCCCTTTATCAACATTAACAACACCATCGTGTATATTATGATCATCTGAATTGTAGATAAGCTGCAAAATAACATGCTAAAACAAAGACGATACCACAAAGCACCAACACCGTCATCATCACAACCACCACCATTACCTCCAATACCACCACTTCACAAAAACATCCCCGTACTCCTTAATATACATATGCTATTTCATTAGCAGTCAGTAATAGAAGTTGTAACTAATAATTAATTAAATTAATTTTCTTTTTGTAAAAACAAAAAGAAAAAAGGTGGATAATGAAGTTTTCGTTTTTCCATTTTACATCAACAAAGAATTTTGCTGTTTATTTGCATTTTCCTTTCATTAACATACTAATTTATATAACAGTGTTTGACCACATTCCTTGTTTCATTTCTTCCATTAATACTTTTGTAAGGTAGTAATCGTCTGCTTGTTCGTGAGCGTGCGTTTGCGTAGGTGTATAGATGTTTGTATGAGTACCTTAGGGTGATGAAAATTTCCTGGCTTTGGGTAAAAGAAAATACAAGGAAGACCAGTTAATTAGGATTTTATTCTACATATTCCCATCTCAAATTCACACACTTATTGCAGCAGTCCTTCAGTTTTTCTAAGCCCTGTGAAAAGTACTCGGAATGTTGGGCCTTCAACCAGGCCTCCGAATCGGAGTGAAATTTCTTTCTCTTGAGATTTATTTTGTTTTGTTGTTTTTTTCAGATGTGGAAAGGGATGAGAGTTAAGGGAACAAATCAGGAGAGTAAGGTGGGTGGCCAACCAATTTGAAGTCAAAGTCACATATTTTCGCATATTTTCCGTAGAGTTTTATGTGATGTGTGATGCGGTGCATTATCCTGCAAAAACAGTACACACAGCTCAGCATTTCTCGAGTTTCTTCTTCAAAGCTTCAAGCAGGTCGTCCAACTGAGACGTTAGTATTCTGCATTGATGGTGCGTACCTTTGTCAGATGTTTATGAGTAGCCCATCTCTGTTACAAAAAACTGAAGCCAGAATTTTCCAGCTAACTTCTGAGTTCGAAACTACATGGGACGCGGTGAATCACTGTCACCCCATTTCATTGATTGCTGCTTGGTCTAGAATTCATAATTATGAAACCAGGTTTCATCCATAGTTACTAAAGAAGCCATTAAACCAGCCTTTCTGCTGAAAACTGGCCCAAAATCGGCTTTGATATCTGTCTGATGCGCTACTGATTTGTGTTCACGTATATTGACACTCATTTTGTGGAAAATATCCAGAATCTCAGCGATGGCTTTAGCTGAAATCCGGCGATCCACGAGAATCGTGATGTGCACAGCATCAGCTTTCTTGTCTGCAGTCGCAGAAGTTGACTGCCCTGACTGGAGTTCATCCGTTGCCTCGAAATGACCAGTCCGAAACAATGACATCCGAATTTTTTCTTTGGGGTAAGATGGGCAGCCATTCTTGAAACTTCGTTCACCTTGCTTGTCTTTTTGCCTTACAAAAAGAAGTTCATGACCGTGCTTCAATTTTACCTAAATCTACTGTAGGAGCTGCCATCATGCATGAAATCTACAAAAAAAAACAAAAGCATGTATTGTATACCATCATGATGTTTTGAATTTCTTCTTCTAACTAATAGTCCTACTACCGCCTTAAAGGTAACACCTCTACTCTTTCGCGATAACATTAGCGCCAGAAACGTCTCAGCATCCCATCGTATGAGAGTAATTTTTGCATGACTCTGTGTATGTGTGTGTGTGGGGGGTATGTTTCTTGTGAATATATGTACGCATGTTGATGTGCATGAACAAATGTGTAGGCAGGGGTTTATATGATTTTTGTGTGTTAAGTGTATTTGGGGAAAGTGTGAGAAAATGTTATATGATCAAAGCAAGAAGAAGTCGGTGAGAAGTATACCGTTGGTAGAAAGATAGATAGATAGATAGATAGATAGATAGATAGATAGATAGATAGATAGATAGATAGATAGATAGACAGATAGACAGATAAATTGATTGAATGATTGATTGATTGACTTATTGATTGCTAAATATATGGACAGATAAATGGAAACGCACATACAAACACGCATATTATATATATATATATATATATATATATATACGGAGACAGAGAGAGAGAGAGAGAGAGAGAGAGAGAGAGGAAGTCTGCCTACTAGGTAATTACATATATATATATAATATATATATATATATATATATATATATATATATATACGGAGACAGAGAGAGAGAGAGAGAGGAGAGAGAGAGAGAGAGAGAGGAAGTCTGCCTACTAGGTAATTACATATATATATATATATATATATATATATAATATATATATATATATATATATATTAATAGTTATAGCCAAGATATAATGGCAGTCCAGAAAAATAGGACGAATGCTGCCGTTGACAGCAAGATTCGCCCTATTTTTCAGGACTGCCATGTTAGCTTGGCGATAACTATTAACATCCAGTACCGCTGCGTAGTCTCCTTTAGAGAGAATTAGAAATAATGATATGTATTATTACAAATTTGGGATTTTACCAATAGAACCACAACTCCTATTTCAGGACAACCTTATTTTCTGGAATAAACATTGAAAGTTATATCCAATATAACAACATAATAATTTTAAAGCATTTTAAAGCATACTATAAAGTACAATAAAATTAATTTTTAAAATTAGTTAAAACAATATTTGAAAAATATATATACCTTATATATAACGAGAGAGAGAGATTGTTTGACATGTATGTATAGTCGCCTTAGAATCCGTATAAAAAAACGTGACTTTCACTCATATATTTTTCATTTGCGTGGGTATGTTATTATTTATACTGTACAGTATCATACATCTACTGCAGCTAATGTTACTAATCGATTTCACAAATGAGTTAGATGATAACTTTAGACTGCGCTCATCAGAAATGATAGTAGGAAAGTAGGAAAAAATGACATACGGTTTGTGATTCCTGGGAAAGAAAGCGAACAAAAATCCCATGAGAGAAGTTCAAAAGGGAATTCATAAAGAAAATTATGTTCCTTGCACAAACTGCTGTATAACATGACTG
>NC_043002.1:79713816-79716316 GCF_006345805.1 Octopus sinensis | reverse complement strand
CTAGAGGCTGGTAATATTGTTGTTATTGTTTAGAACCAGGAAAATCGTTTTATATTTAGACGCTGTTCATCTAGGTAAACATTAGATAATAAACCTTTCTTAAAGAAGAAAGGTACGATTTGCGGAGGATACGGGTGGCTATTTCAAGCAAGCCGAGTGATTGTTCAGGACTCTTTCTTATTATCTCTATCCTTCTCGCTCTTTCTCTGTCTCTGTCTCTGTCTCAATCTATCTGACTGCCAATCTTTTTCTCTCTCACTATGCATGTATGTATGTATGTATGTATGTATGTATGTATGTATGTATGTATGTATGTATGTATGTATGTATGTATTATATCGCCATCTCTATCTCTTTCTCATTGTCTGTTGTTGAAACTTGAATAACATGGTTAATAATTTGAATAATGTGGAGAGAGGAAAAGAGTGGATAGGTGACAACGCTTCCGAAAATAGTAACTGTTGAGTGTTTAGTGAGAGGAAGTGGTTCAAGGTTCGAATCAGTGTTTCTAGAAAAAGCTATACATAAAAACGGATATTCCATTGGTTTAACCACGATTATTCCAACAGTATGAATAACAGTTCTAATAACTCATTAAATCATTGAGAAAGTTCTGAATATTCTAAAGTTACTCGTACTCATAACATAAAACCGAGTCGACCTGATTGAAATGGTTGATACATTCTTTTAATTAGAAAACTAATCCAACAGACTTACGCACAGTTTCCATCTATTGCACATTCTTTCAAGGCTTTGTTTCACAAGAGGTTATGGTACGAGATTATTACAAACGATAGTACGTCGTGAGACCGAACACGAAGGCTATGACTACAAAGCAAATTTGTGAAGCAATAGGTAATACTTGCATCAAGAAGCAGAAAAGTATGTATTGTATACTGAGGTGGATGTTCGCATATTTTCACTGTTTATTTTTTATTCTTAGACAAGATAACTACAGGTATAGAACCTAAGATCAAACTTGAAGTGTGGTTACATTTCAGAAATTTAGTTTAACATTGAGATACTGTTAATAAACAATTCTGTTACCCTTATCTTCATACACCAACCTCTGTCAACAAAGAATACCAACAGCAACAAGTGGAGGCGCAATGGCCCAGTGGTTAAGGCAGCGGACTCGCACAGTCGTAAGAACGCAGTTTCGATTACCAGACCGGGCATTGTGAGTGTTTATTGAGCAAAACACCAAATCTCCACGAGGCTCCGGCGGAAGGGGGGGTTGAACCCCACCGTACTCTTTCACCACAACTTTCTCTAACGGTTTCTTCCTACTTCTGCTATAAAGCAGAGGAACCATGGTGTAACAAGTGTTCAAGCAAAACAGCTTTCAAACCATCATTATTCTTTTTGGCCGCTAATTTCATTCTGATAACGTTCTTCATCATGGCAATCTTTTTCTCTATCTCTACGCTTTTTGTGTATTGCACCATTATTCTCAGGTTCCTCCCTTTTGGTGTCACCCCCCTTCTCTCCTCATCATCCCCTCCTCTTCCGCTGGCATTTCTATCTCTGTTTGTCTCTCACTCTGTGTTACTATCATCTCTCCTTCATTTTCCTTTCTCTTCTGTACTCTTTCCTCCTTGGTAGTTGATGGCCTCTGTGTTCGTTCCTCACTTTTACTGACTTTTCATTTTTCTTTTCTCATTCGTATTCTCTTGTTTTTCACTCTGCGTCTCCTCTCCACTTGCCTTTCTTTTCTTCCTCGGACTTTTTGGTGATAACTCTATATAACTCTTTTTCCTTTTTACCACTGTATATTGCTCTTCCATTTGCTCCTCTGCTACGGGTGTACCCTCTACTTCCAGATATTCCTTCTCTGTCTCTTCCTCTTCATGATCCTGGGGACACTTAGCTTTCATTTGTCCCCTTACTCCACATAGGAAACATACAGGCGGTCTTCTTTCCACCACAATTCTTAACCTTGTTTCATCTGGCAGTACCAGTTCTTCCGCAATCTTGTGGAGGTCTGGCAAACATATATGGATCAATACCTCTAGTCCATACCCCTAGCAGTTCACCTCCGCAGTAATTTTCAGTATTTCTGTGTCCTCCTCTGTATTGAAGAGGATGGCTGCCACCAGCCACGCCTCATAAATTTCTGGGGGCACTCTACCTATTCTTACTCTGGCTGCACGTTTGCCACAGTAAGTCGGTAGTATTACTCACTCTAGAAGTGCAGTGGAGTATTTTCTCGCTTCTTCTTCACTCACAAAGCGTACCTCCATTGTGCTGTATTTCCTTCCTCTGGTGTAGTACGTCGTTACATTCTTAATTTCTCTCAGACACTCCTCGACCGCCTTCATCGCTGCTATTTCCACCTTTTTCGTTGCAACATTCAACGTTCTGTATACAATTGTTTTCTTCTCCATTTTTTCTCTCACTGCCTTGGGAGGTGTCAACCAAAGTCTATATCCCTCCTTTCTCAATAAATCATTGTATTTCTTGAAGTTTTTCCCTTCAATTTAATTTCTCTAACTTGCAG
>NC_043002.1:79698816-79708816 GCF_006345805.1 Octopus sinensis | reverse complement strand
AATGACTACCTGTTCCCTAAGTTGAAAGAACATTTGGCCAGAACGCGCTTCAGCAACGACAACGAGGTGAAAGATGAGGTTCAACGCTTCCTCAACGACATGGCAGTGAGCTGGTATGACATGGGCATACAAAAGCTGCCCCAGCACCAACAGAAATGCCTAGACCGAAATGGTAATTATGTAGAGAAATTGATAAATGATCAAGCTTTATAATGATGTAAACATCATTGACAATAAGTACATAGATTGTGCTATGTATATGGCTATAAGGGTCTTTGACTCTAATTTCTAGCAATATAGGTAATTAGTGACAATTGAGTTCTTCCTTTTTGGTTTTATATGGCGTCTAGCCACCTCTATTATTTTACACAGAGATACACACACATACACATATATATATATATTTATATATATATATATCATGTCAACTTTGCTGCTTATATGTGTAGCCCAGCTTATGTTGTTGTCCACTGTTACTCCCAGGTCTCTGATGTTGTTGGATGCCATGAGAATTTCTCCAGAAGGAAGAGAGTATGGGAGTTTCAGAGCGTCCTCCCTTCCAAAGTGGATCAGTTCGAATTTGTCTTCATTTAGCAACATGTTATTCTTTTCCGCCCATTGGACAACAGCCAGTAGGTCTGACTGAAGGTTTATTCGGTCATCCACGCCATTGATGACCTTCTGGAGCTTGGAATCATCAGCGAAGGTTCTGATGTTACTGTGTTTGATGGTGTCAGTAATATCATTTATGTAGATGATGAAGAGAAGTGGGCCCACACAGTGCCTTGTGGGACACCACTGCTGACTTTGGCTGGGCTGGATTTGACTCCTTCGACTACAACATGTTGGGTTCTGTTAGACAGGAAGCACTTGATCCACTGCAGCAGCTTTCCAGTGACACCAATATTGGACAGCTTTCTCAGAAGGATCTTATGATCAACCCTGTCAAAGGCCTTGCTGAAATCAAGGTAGATGACATCAGTGTTGGAACCTTCTCCCAAGGCTCTCAAAATGTCATCAAAATGATGCAGTAGCTGCGTCAGGCAATCTCTCCCATTACGGAATCCATGCTGGTTGGGGTTCAGCATATTATGACTCTCAAGGAAGTGAGTCATACGCGATCTCAGCACCCTCTCAAATACCTTGATGATATGAGAGGTGAGTGAGATTGGACGGTAATTCACGGCAAGCGATTTGTTTCCTTTTTTGAAAACTGGGACAACAGACTGGGATAGAAGGTCTTCTGGTATATATCCAGCATCCAGTGAGTTCCGCCACAGATTGGCTAGAGGGGGTGCAAGTTGGTTTTGACACATCTTCAAGACACAAGCAGGGAACCTATCGGGACCTACTGCTGAATTATGCTTCATTTCCTTTATTGCTGCTAAGACATCAGGAGCGCCAAATGTTATGTCCGATAAAGTGTATTGGGGAGTAACATCACTGATACAGCCCAGATCAGTCATATCAGGATTGCTGAAAACAGAGCAATATTGTTTCTGCAATATCTCTCCCATGGTTTTGGCATTGTCTTGAAGAGTACCATTTTCATCAATCAGAGGGCCAACAGTAGAACCAGTGACTCTGTGTTTTTTTGCAAATGAAAAGAACACTTTGGGATTGAGTTTGATCTTCTCAATGGCCCAGGCCTCTTCAGCTCTTCGCTGACTATTGATGATAGACATCATGTTGTTTTGGAGTTTATGTTTTTTAATCTCTAGTGACGAGATGGCAGTCAGGTTGGTGTGTTGCTGTTGACAGTATTTCAGCATGTTGATCTTTTTGTTGATTCTTTTAATTTTCCTTATGAGAGATTTTCTATTTCTAGGGATTCGACACTTAGATTTGTTTGCAGATCTTAATGGGGTGTGTCTTGCACATATGTTCGTGATGGTGTCTACAAGTGACTGCCAGGACTTTTTGATGTTAGTGGGTGTGTATGTGTGCGTGAAGGACCAATCGACTTGTGCAAGATCATTATTGATCGCTTCCCAGTTTGCATTGTGGAAATCCATAGTGTCAAATGGATGAACAGGAGGGATGACATTTGTTTTGCATTTTGGCCAGTGAAATCTCAGATCACAGAGAACCATGTCATGGTCGGAGAGTAGGGTTTTCTCCACTGCAATATTGTGGATAGTATCAGTGTGATTGCTGAAAATTAAGTCTAAGACGTTTTTGTGACATCTCGTTGGTTCGAGTACCAGTTGGGACAAGAAGAAGTCATCCATGAAGTCAAGAAGCGATTCCACTGCCTCCCTGTCAGGGGTTGAGAGAGAAGAACCTGGCGGCAGACTGTTTGTAGACCAGTCAACCCCGGGAAGGTTGAAGTCTCCCATCATTAAAATGTTGTCAGGTTGACACTGCTGAATGAAACACTTTATGCTATTGAGGCATTCCTTGAAGCATGGTAGGGGCGTTTGGGGTGGTCTGTAGAGCCCAACTACTGTTAAGTTGTTGGTTTGACTGAATACAGCGACTGCTTCGCAGTATCCATTGGAAAATATGTTCATGGCTTCTGTTGAGAATGAATCATGGACATAAATGGCAGTCCCACCCTTTCTTCTGCCAGCACGATCAGCACGAATGGTTTTGAAATTTTTAACTTTCACCTCGGCTTCCAAGTGAAGGTCACTAAGATGGGTTTCAGTGAGGACAAAGAAAGGGATGTGGTTTGGATGGGCCTCGACCCAGTCCTCCAGGAATCTTACCTTCCATTTTTGTGTATTGGTGGAAGGGCTGATGCCTTGGGCATTAAGCAGAAATGTTGAGGCGAGAGTGGATGGTTTTAATTGTTTTGGTGATTTGTTTATTTGATTGCTTTTTAATGGCATGTGCAGTGGGGTAATAGTGGTGGATGGTGGTGGGTGATAGCTCGGATGTTTTTTTCCAGTTCTTTTGCTAGATTCATTATAGCTAAAAAAGAGGAAGAAGAAGAAGAGGTGGTTTCCTGTCTAGGGAACCGCAGGTGACTGTGGCCGCGGCTATTTTTATGTGAGTGGTTATCTTTAAATGTCCGACGAGTCCCCGGCAGATGGGTAAAGGGGCAATCCCTGTGCAAACACAATCTGTCTCGCTGGGAATAGCGGCAGATTTGGGGATTCTTTGTTTGAGATATTGGTGGTTGTGGTGGTATTGTATTATGGTGGTTGCTGTTGTAGTTTGTGGGGACAGAGCGTTTTGTTCCAGGTAAATGGGTGAATTAATATATATATATCGGCACATATTCACTTCCTGTCCCAGATAGACATATTCCTTTACCTCCTCTATTTCATCACTGCCGATCACCATTCGACCTGTTGGTACGTTGTCTGACCGCATGAACTTCGTTTTCATGCGGTTCATCTTGAGACCTACTGCAGAGCTTTTGATGTCGAGCCCCGTCAGCATAGTCTGAATCTGATCCGTGGTTTCAGCGCACCTGACGACTAGTACCCGCGTGAGCGGAAACGACCACCCGGAAGGCCTTCATGGCGGTGGAGTTACGATTTCAGATGGACGATTGGGGATCACGTGGATGAGAAAGGCGCGATCCAGAGAGGAGTGGACAGCGTGCTGTGACCAGCGGTGTCAAATGGACGCCTGACGGAATGGTCAGTCAAGGTGATATATATATATATATATATATATACACATAATACATTATATATATATACAACATAATATATACATACAATGCAATATGTGTGTGTGAAAAGGTAATGTTCAATTTATCCTTTACTTTGGAGGATTTCAAAGGGGCGATATCTAACAAAGATTCTTGGTATTTCGTTGGTAGCTTACTGGCGTAAGATTTTTACGAACATGAACTTATTACATGTATAAGGTATGAGATGAGAATTTATGGAATAGTATCCCATAGAAACACAACAGATTGTTAAAGATGGAGAAGGGAAGATGTTAAAATTTTTTTTAAATTGTTTTTTCACATTCACAATTCACTATTACCTTATATCCGTTAGACAATCTTTATTACTATAGATTTCCCACTTCTTTTATGCATAACTAGATTCCACACTCTTATTTTGTATCTTCTTATTAGTTATACATAAATATAGTCAACCTACTAAATACCGACATTTATAATTTTTTTTAAAAACACTCCTTACGATTTTGTCTCAGCTTTATCTCCTCTACAGTGTTCATCTCTTTGATTTTCGAGTACCTTACATTTTCAATTTCGTTATAGTTGAAATGGTTTTTAAAAAACATTTTTAGCCACAGCAAGTATTCACTTTCATAATTTCTTTAATATTAACAACTTTACGTCTATTTTCATTTGTTTATCTTAAATTTAATTCACTCAAATGAATATAAGTTTTTACACTTAAATAATTTTTTTCCGTTATATAGAGCTATTCTCTTATTAACACCGTTTGTTTCGTTTGCATTTAAGTAGCCTAATGGAAACTATATTAACTAGTTTTCATCTCTTTATTCCCGCACTAAATTTTTGTTTCTTAAAAATAACTTCTTTAAATATATATCATAATTATATTACTTATAAAACGTATAACTGTCAAGTCATAAACTGATTCAAATATAACTATGCAATCCCATTGGACATCTCTATCTTTTAATGCTTTATTTGGAGTGTATATTACTTAAATACTTATCTTTATATAGAGGGAATGTTTCTTAAACATCTTTCATTTATATTTTCAAATAACCGTTAGCCGCATCAGTTTTAGTCTTTCACAACTAGACTCAACAACAATATTCTTATAGTATGCGCATGAACTTCCGTAAGGATAAAATATTTATATCTGGATATGTTATTTCCTACTTCCTCTATCAAGTCTTCTGTAGCAATGATAATAAATGTTGATGCATTCTTTGGCTGCATTGAGAAGAACAGTAATATGCAATTAATTAATTTAATTTAATTAATTTCTAATTATTCTACCGTGTTATTTACACGTCAATATTGCTATTCGAAACGATCGTATGTGTATATTAGAATTATGTTTAATTTTTAACAACTTCCCTTCTCTATCTTTAACAGTTTGTTGAGTTTCTATTCGATACATTTCCATAAATTCTCATCCCATACCTTATACATACATACACACACAGATATATGTATATATATATATACATAATATATATATAAATATATTATATATATTATATATATATATTTATATATATATATATTATATATACTTATATATATATATATATATATATATATATATATATATGTTGTTGTGTCTGAGGAAATTTATTCTTTTAGTGCCTTACTATTTAACACACACACCGGTAAATTTTCGACTCATTTCCCTAAAATTTTCGTTGTGTCTTGCAAACTTTTCAATAGTCGTGGACTCTGTCTGTTATTCGAGCTGCGTTCTTTTTACTTGATCATGGAGACTTTACCGGTGAGTGTGTTAAATAACAACAGAATATACTTTAACCACGAACTCGCATGAAGAATCTTGCAAACCAAATCCCAAAACGAAGTATATATATATATATGTGTGTGTGAGCGTGTGTGTGTGTACGTGCAATATGTAAGCTAGATAGAATGGGAGTGAGAAGAGGGATGACGGAAAAAAGATGTTGAATACAGGAAACCGTATAGATGTGTTAACTACCGTATACGCACGCGCACACACACACACACTCACACACACAAGGACACACTCACAAGCGCATATATACGCACGCACGCAGACACAGACAAACACACATGTACACTTATAACCACACACACATACATACATATGTGTCCATACGTTCGTTGCTTTTACGTGGAACGAATGAGAAAGGCGTTCTCAAAACCAATTGTAGTGCTTACGATTTGTTTTTATTGAAACGAAATGTAAGCTTGTCTAGCCGGGCGAGCATTATAAATGCATTCGTCAAGTCCTTTCTGAACTTGTCAAGTACATGACCCCACCCTAGGCCGTCATCCCTGTATATGCCTATGATTGTCTTGGTGGATATTTTGACTATTTGATCTAAGATGTATGGTCCTACATATCCAAATGTTATTTGCTCCGTCATAGGTTCCTATGGTTACATCAAAGAGGTCATCGTCTTCTTTTTGACCCAGACCGTGGTATTATAGAGTAGCAATTATTCCTTCCTATATATGAGAGCATTTATGTCTTCATCACTAATTTCTCTGAATATTTTGACGAAGTCTAAATGTTTTAATGTCTTCGAGTTCACTTCCGATATTTGCAACCATGTCAGTTTCGACATGATAATATCTCGATGGTAGAAGCTAATTAGATGTATATTTATGCATATTTATTGCATGATATTTGGGAAAAACTGAAAAGAGAAGCATGGAAGTTAACAGAGATGTATAGAAATTTCACTACAAATATTTCATATTTCGTAGAAATTAATAAAGTTCATTTCAGATTAATCATAGTGGAAGGTAAATTTAATTTGGAATTTAGATTTATATTGTTTTAAATTACTCGAGTAGATCTTTTTGTTCCAGCTATTCTGCGTGTGTATGTGCTTGAGAGACGTTAGTGAATGTGTCTGAGTGATTGATTGATAGAGTGAGTGAGTGGGTGAGTGAGCGGGTGAGTGAGTGTGTGAGTGAATGAGTGAGTGAGTGAGTGAGTGAATGAGTGAATGAATGAGTGAGTGTGCTTGAATGTACTTGCGATCTTTAAAATAAGCATCATAAACCCCGGTCTGCTATATTCGCTGATTTTGACTAGAATTTTGTGCTCCAGAGTCCACCAGTGGTATAGAGAAAAGGTAAGGCCAGTGCCAAAGTCAGAATACAATCTTCAGTCGATCCTCATGCAATTAATTATGTGTCTTACTAAGCTTGGAAAAGGGATAAATGTCGCAATATTTATTGTTCACCACTTTAAAGTATAGTTTTCCATTGGTCACTCCATATATGTCCTCTTGTTTTTGTAACGATTCTCGGTGGGGTCGATGAGTTCCCCCAATTCTTTTCTCTTACTCATTGTGTGTGTGTGTGAATATATATATATATAGAGAGAGAGAGAGAGAAGGGGGGAGAGAAGTAGAGACAGGCAGACTGAGTTTGATAGATAGATAAATAGATAGACAGACAGACAGATAGATAGATAGATAGATAGATAGATAGATAGATAGATAGATAGATAGATAGATAATGTACCAAAGTATAAAGAAGTTACTTTTGAGTGAGAAAGTAACCGATGAAATAGACGAAGGCAGAGATATTGGGTGGACCTTACAATTGATCTTCCGTCGGTTTCGATGATGAACATTCCAGTTTTCTAATCAGCTGAACTAGCTGCGAGTTAAGTTATGTGAATGCCATGGTATTTTACAGACAAGGTGATACAAGATGGTATTATTTGTTCCATTCCTTACAGTTCTTAGGGTTGCGTTAATCTACCAAAGTAAATTAGAAGTTTTTGTCGATTTCAATCGACTCCTAAAGAACAGAAAAGTTGAGCTATTAGAGTGCGCCGTACAAAATGTTTAGCGAAATTTCTTCCAGCTCTTTACATTCTGAGTTCAAATCTCGCCGATGTCAATTTGACCTTCATTGCTTCGAGGTCGATAAAAGAGTATACCACTCTAGTACCGGGGTCGATGGAATCGACTTGTCCCTTCCTTCAGCATTTTCTAGCGTTGAACCCTACAATAAACCAGCCTCCTGTTAAGAGGGAGTTTTGCGCCATGGAAACCGGTTAACCAGCCTTATAAGTCCTAGAGCTAAATTAATATCTTCTATTAAGTAAGTGGAAAGTTGACCTCAGATATTATAATATCTTTTTATATTTGAAACTCTAATGATTGAAATTCGCCATCTATGCTAGTTAAAGTAAAGTGTTATTTTAAACGACTTTGTAACAGTTTCTGAAATATCCAGAGAGCATTAGCTGGTTGCTGCGGGGCGTGGTGCTACTGCTGGTTCAGATACCAAACAAGTCGAAGGTGCTGCCATTTTTTTTTTCAATCTTAATTGTAATTCAAGGTCAAACACAATAAAAAAAGACCCAGTTTTCGGGCATCATTGTAAAACTTTTGTATACATGATATTCATCCAAGATTATGTTTTATTTCACGCATTTGAGCGTATTCCTGTTGCGTTTCCGTTTGTGAGGTGGATTTCAGGATAGATATGTTATTATAGCTGTATATACTTATCATGACATATGCATATATGAGGAAATATGTATCGGGTTCCATTTTCTCTGAAGAAATTTACTCTCACTCCATTGAACAGAATATTTCATACTTTGCCTGAAATTACATCTGCGGTAGAAATACACACACGGACAAACAAACACACACACGTACACATACAAACACATACATTCATTCATATATATATATACATATATATATATATACATATATATACATATATATATATATATTTTTATATGCATATATATACATATATATACACATGTGTGTGTGCATATATGTATGTGTGTGCATTAAATATTCCTGTATCTATATGCATGTTTACATGTAACCAAATCCTAGTTGTTTGTTAATACGTATTTGTATATCAACATATATATTTACATATGTATCTTATATACGTATGCATGTATGTGTGTACGTATATATGTGTATGTATGTGTATACAATGTATTATGGATTTATATGTATGTATGTATGTTTGTATGTATGTATGTATGTATGTTTGTATGTATATATATATATATTATATATATATATATACATATATATATATATATATATTATATATATATATATATATATGCATATACGCGCAAGCATAATTACAAATACAAATAATTGTTCGAGAAAATATTTCCTATACTATCAAAGAAATGATTTTAAAAATATCTATGCTGTACACACTGAAATGTATGTACAGGTACATTGAAACACACATGCACACACATGCGCACACACACACGCACACACATATATTTATATAAACATATATATAACCACACTCACTTAGACACACGCACACAGCTTCATGTGTAACTATATACGCAAACATACATTCACAGACATAATCGTCTACACACAAATGTATGCTTGCCTGTGTTACGGAATTGTTGTTTATGTGTGTATCTAAGTGGGTGTGTGTGCATGCGTGCGTGTGTGTCTGTGCGTGTGCATGTATTGTGTGTGTGTGTGTGTGCGTGTGTGTGTGTGTGCGTGTCTGTGTGTGTACATGAATATGAATTTCATAGAAGTACTTTCACTTCCGCCAAGAACATCATAAAGCGTATATTTTCTTATACAATTATCCAAACTAACACATTATTTTCACGGCTCGAGGTTCTTCAAATCTCAGGAATTTTCCAGAAGGAAAAAATATTGTTGCAGAAAAGAATTTGAAAGAAATCCTAAAACAAGAAATATATAAAGAAATGAATGAAAATATTTAACAACACCTCAGTATGAAAAACTTGTATAATTTTACACTAGAATAGAATTTATGTCTGTGAATTGTAATTTTTTTCTATTCAATTCTCTTTGATTCTTTTTTTAAGAACCATTCGTTTCGTTTTTAATATGTAAAAGCTGTCTTATATATTAAGAGTAGAATAAAGACGAGTGTAGTGATGTTTATGCCTTTCTGTTAATATATATATATAGGTACAGGATGGGGTGTGTGGTAAGAATCTTGCTTCCAAACCACATGGTTCCGGTTCAGTCCTACTGCGTCACCAATGGTTTCGCAATCATATGTATGTATGTATGTATGTATGTATGTATGTATGTATGTATGTATGAATGTATGTATGCATGTATGTATGTATGTATGTATGTATGTATGTATGTATATATTTATCTATTTATGTAAGAAACCGGATATCATAATATACTGTGAAAAAATGAAAGTGGTAAATCTAGCCGAGTTAACGGTTCCTCATGACGATAACATGGACACCGCTCGAACTCGAATGACTGACCGTCATGAAAGTTTCCTCGATGGACGTGAAGACGGAGGCTGAAAAGCAGAGCCTTTTCCAGTGAAGTCTCATATAGCGGATTAGTTGGACACAGTGTGAAGCAATTGTTGTTATCGTTA